>NW_024080884.1:0-71236 GCF_003009895.1 Hyaena hyaena
AAATAAGTCAGGCAGAGAAGGACAAATATCATATGTTTGCACCTATAGGAGGATTAGGAGGAACTTGACAGAGGAACAAGGGGAAGAAGAAGGGCGGAAATGGTGGGGGAAAGGGAGAGAGGCAAACCATGAGAGACTCTTGAATGCTGACAAAAACTGAGGACTGATGGATGTGGGGGGAGGGGGAATGGGCATGGAGGAGGACACGTTTGAGGATGAGCACTGAGTGTTATGTGGAAACTAATTTGACAATAAACTATTTGTAAAAAATAAAAATAAAAAAAATAAAGATACAGAAAGTATGAGATTGAACTTAAACTCTCTCTTTTTTTTAATTTACATCCAAGTTAGTTAGCATATAGTGCAATCATGATTTCAGGAGTAGAATCCAGTGATTCCCTACATACAACACCGAGTGCTCAAACCAACAAGTGTCCACCTTCGTCCCCCTTGCCATATAGCCCATCCCCTCACCGTCAACCCCTCTAGCAACTCTCAGTTTGTTCTCTGTATGTAAGAGTCTCTTATGTTTTGCCCCTCTTCCTGTTTTTATGTTATTTTTGCTTCCCTTCCCTTATGTTGACCTGTTTTGAGTCTTAAATTCCACATGAGTGTAGTCACATGATATTTGTCTTTCTCTAATTTTGCTTAGCATAATACACTCTAGTTTCATCCACGTTGTTGCAGATGGCAAGATTTCATTCTTTTTGATTGCTGAGTACTATTCCATTGTGCGCAGGTGCGCGTGCACGTGCGCGCGCGCGCAAACACACACACACACACCACATCTTCTTTATTCATTCATCAGTCAATAGATATTTGGACATTTGGGCTCTTTCCATACTTGGCTATTGTCAAAAACCCTACTATAAACATTGGGTTGCATGTGCCCCTTTGAAACAGCATATCTGTATCATTTGGATAAATACTTAGTAGTGCAATTGCTGGGTTGTAAGGTAGTTCTATTGTTTTTTTTTTTTTAAAAGAAACCACAGGAGAATTTATTTGTAACTTTGATATAGGAAAAGCCTCCTTTCCTTTTTAATGTTTATTTATTTTTGAGAGAGAGACAGAGTGGGAGCAGGGGAGGGGCAGAGAAAGAGGGAGACACAAAATCCAAAGTAGGCTGCAGGCTCTAATATGTCAGCACAGAGAAAGACAGAGCTCAAACTTATAAACCGTGAGATGATGACCTAAGCCGAAGTCGGACACTTAACCGACTGAGCCACTCAGGTGCCCCTCTATTTTTAATTGTTTGAGGAACCTCCATACTGTTTTTCAGAGTGGCTGCACCAGTTTGCATTCCCACCAGTAGTGCAAAAGAGATTCTCTTTCTCTACATCCTCACCAACATCTGTTGTTGCCTGAGTTGTTAATTTTAGCCATTCTGACAGGTATGAGGTGATATCTCATTGTGGTTTTGATTTTTATTTCCCTGATGATGAGAACATTTTTTCAAATGTCTGTTAGCCATCTGGATGTCTTCTTTGGAAAAGTGTCTATTCGTGTCTTTTGCCCATTTCTTGACTAGATTATTTGTTTTTTGGGTGTTGAGTTTAGTAAGTTCTTTAGTGTTTTTGGATCCTAACCCTTTATCTGATATGTCACTTGCAAATATCTCCTCCCATTCCATCAGTTGCTTTTTGGTTTTGCTAATTGTTTCCTTCACCGTGCAAAAGCTTTTTATCTTGATGAGGTCCCAATAGTTCATTTTTGCTTTTTTCCCCCTTGCCTCCAGAGACATGTTGAGTAAGAAGTTGCTGTGGCCAAGGTCAAAAAGGTTTTTGCCTGTTTTATCCTCTATGATTTTGATGGCTTCCTGTCTTACATTTAGGTTTTTCATCCATCTTGAGTTTATTTTTGTGTATAGTGTAAGAATGTGGTCCAGTTTCATTCTTCTGCATGTTGCTGTCCAATTTTCCCAACATCATTTGCTGAAGACACTGTCTTTATTCCATTGGATAATCTTTCCTGCTTTATCAAAGATTAGTTGGCCATATGTTTGTGGGTCCATTTCTGGGTTCTCTATTCTGTTCCATTGATCTATCTGTCTGTTTTTGTGCCAGTGCCTTACTGTCTTGATGATTACAGCTTTGTAATACAGCTTGAAGTCTGGGATTGTGATGCCTCCAGCTTTGGTTTTCTTTTTCAAGGTTGCTTTGGCTATTCGAGGTCTTTTCAAATTTGGGGATTGTTTGTTCTACCTCTTTGAAGGATTGTTGTGTTATTTTGATAGGGATTGCATTGAATATGTAGATAGATTTGGGTAGTGTTGACATTTTAACAATATTTGTTCTTCCAGTCCATGAGCATAGAATATTTTTCCATTTTTTGTGTCTTCTTCCATTTCTTTCATAAGCTTTCTATAGTTTACAGTGTATAGATTTTTTGCCTCTTTGGTTAGGTTTATTCTTAGGTATTTTATGGGTTTTGGTGCAATTATAAATGGGAACAATTCCTTGATTTCTCTTTCTGCTGCTTTATTATTGGTGTATAGAAACACAACCGATTTCTGTGCTTTGATTTTATATCTTGAGACATTGTTGAATTCATGGATCAGTTCTAGCAGTGTGTGTGTGTGTGTGTGTGTGTGTGTGTGTGTGTGTGTGTGTGTGTAATCTTCTGGGTTTTCCACACAGAGTATCATGTTGTCTGCAAGGAGTGAAAGTCTGACTTCTTTGCTGATTTGGATGCCTTTTATTTCTTTGTGTTGTCTGATTGCTGAGGCTAGGACTTCCAAAACTATGTTGAATAACAGTGGTGAGTGTAGACATCCTTGTCGTGTTCCTGACTTTAGGGAGAAAGCTCTCAGATTTTCCCCATGAGGATGACATTAGCAGTGGATCTTTCTTATATAGCCTTTTTATTTTCTTTATTTATTTATTTTTTAAAATGTTTGTTTATTTTTGAGAGAGAGACAGAGACAGAGTACGAGCAGGAGAGGAGTAGAGAGAGCAGAAGACACAGAAACCAAACAGGCTCCGGGCTCCGAGTTGTCAGCACAGAGCCTGATACGGGGCTCGAATTCACAGACTATTAGATCATTACCTGAACTGAAGTTGGTCACTTAGCCAACTGAGCCAATCAGGTACCCTACATATATATCTTTTATGATGTTGAGGTATGATCCTTCTATCCCTACTTTCTTGAAAGTTTTTATCAAGATAGGATGCTATCAAATACTTTCTCTGTATCTATTGAGAAGATCATGTGGTTCTTATTCTTTCACTTATTAATGTGACATATCACATGATTGATTTCTGAATATTGAACCAGCCTTGCATCCCAGATATAGATCCCATTTGATCATGGTGAATAATTCTTTTAATATGTTGTTGGGTCTGGTTGGCTAGTATCTCGTTGAGAATTTTTGCATCCGTGTTCATCAGGGAAATTGGTCTGTAGTTCTCCTTTTTAGTGAGGTCTTTGGTTTTGGAATCAAGGTAATGCTGGCCTCATAGAATGAGTTTGGAAGTTATCTTTCCATTTCTATTTTTTGGGACAGCTTCAAAAAAATAGATATTAACTCTTCTATAAATGCTTTGTAGAATTCGCCTGGAGAGCCATCTGGTCCTGGACTCTTATTTGTTGGAAGATGTTTTATTACTAATTCAATTGGTTTACTGGTTATGGGTTTGTTCAAATTTTCTATTTCTTTCTGTTTCAGTTTTGGTAGTTTATATGTTTCTAGGAATTTGTCCATTTCTTCCAGATTGCTCAATTTATTGACATATAATTGCTCATAATATTTTCTTATTGTTTGTATTTCTGCAGTGGTGTTGTGATCTCTCTACTCATGATTTTATTTATTTGGGTCCTTTGGTTTTTTTTTTTTATCAATCTGGCTGGGGGTTATCGACTTTGTTAATTCTTTCAAATAGCCAGCTCCTGGTTTCACTGATCTTTCTATTTTATATATATATTTCTATTATATATATATAATTGATTTCTACTCTAATCTTTATTATTTCCTGCTTCTGCTAGTTTGGAGCTTTATTTGCTCCTCTTTTTCCAGCTCTTTAAGTGTAAGTTTAGGTTGTATATCTGAAACATTTCTTCAGATATGTTTCAAACATGAATCAATATATATAATTGATTTCTACTCTAATCTTTATTATTTCCTGTTTCTGCTAGTTTGGAGCTTTATTTGCTCTTCTTTTTCCAGCTCTTTAAGTGTAAGTTTAGGTTGTGTATCTGAAACATTTCTTCCTTCTTTAGGCCTAAATTGCTGTATACTTCCCTCTTATGACTGTCTTTGCTGCCTCCCAGAGATTTTGGGCTGTTGTGTTATCATTTTCATTGACTTCCATGTACTTTTTAATTTCTTCTTTAATTTCTTGGTTAATCCATTTATTCTTTAGTAGGATATTCTTTAGTCTCCAAGTATTTGTGGTCTTATAAAATTTTTTCTTGTGGTTGTTTTCAAATTTCAGAGCATTGTGGTCTGAAAATATACGCAGTATGATATCAAACTTTTTGTACTAGTCAAGTGCTGATTTGTGTCCCAGTATGTGATCTATTCTGGAGAACGTTCCATGTGCACTTGAGAAAAATGTGAATTCTGCTGCTTTAGGATGAAATGTTCTAAATATATCTGTTAAGTCCATCTGGTCCAGGTGTCATTCAAAACCACTGTTTCCTTATTGATTTTCTGCTTAGATGATCTCTCCATTGCTGTAAGTGGCCTGTTGAAGTCCCCTACTATTATAGCATTATTATCAATGAGTTTCTGTATGCTTGTGGTTAAATTGATTTATACATTTGGGTGTTCACATTGGGGGCATAAATGTTTATAATTGTTAGATCTTGTGGATAGACCCATTAATTATGATACAATGCCCTTCTTCATCTCTTGTTACAGTCCTTATTTTAAAATCTAGTCTGTCTGATATAAATATGGCTACTCTGACTTTCTTTTGGCAACCATTAGCATGATACATGGTTCTCCATGCCCTTATTTTCAATCCGAAGGTGTCTTTAGATCTAAAATGGGTCTCTTGTGGATCTTGTTTTCTTATCCATTCTGATACACTATGTCTTTTGACTGAAGCATTTAGTCCATTGACCTTTAGAGTGAATGCTGAACATTATTAATTTATAGCCATTTTGTTGCCTGTAGAGTTGCAGTTTCTGGTGGTGTTCTCATGTACTCTCTAGTCTTTATTGCTTTTGGTCTTTTTTGTTTGGTTTCACCTTTTATTCCCTCAGAGAACACCCCCCCCCTTAAATTTTCTTGAAGGCTGGTTTAGTGGTAACAAATACCTTTAGTTTTTGTTTGCCTGGGAAACTGTTTATCTGTCCTATTTTGAATGACAGCCTTGCTGGATAAAGAATTCTTGGCTGCATATTTTTCTGATTCAGCATGTTGAATATATCCTGCCACTCCTTTCTGGCCTGCCAAGTTTCTGTGGATAGATCTGCTGCTAACCTTATCTGTCTTCCCTTATAGGTTAAGGACTTTTGTCCTTGCTGCTTTCATAATTCTTTCCTTGTCTGTGTATTTTGTGAATTTGACTATGAAATGCCTTGGTCATGGTCAGTTTGGGTTGAATCTAATGGGGATTCTCTGTACTTCTTGGATTTTGATGTCTGTGTTTTTCCCCAGATGAAGAAAGTTTTCCATGATGATTTGCTCACATAAACCTTTTTTCTCTCTCTTCATCTTCTGGGACTCCTATGATTTAATAAGCCACTGCATTCTCTAATTCTTGTCTTATACTCTTTTTTCCTTAGTTTCTCTCTTTTTTTCTGCTTCATTATTCTCCATAATTTTGTCTTCTATAGCACTGATTACCTGCTTTGCTTTGTCCATACTTGCCACGATGACATCCATTCAAGATTGCATCTCAGTTATAGCATTTTTAATTTTGTCCTGACTAAGTTTTACTTTTTGTAAATCTCTGCAGAAAGGCATTCTATACGTTTTTTTCAACCCCAAGTAGTATTCTTATAATCATGTTTCTAAATTCTGGTTCAAACATCTTGCTTATATCTGTGTTGATTAAGACCCTGGCTGTCATTTCTTACTGTTCTTTCTACTGAGGTGAATTCCTTCATTTTATCATTTTGGAGGAAGAAAAAGAATAAATAAAATTAAATTAAAAATTAAAAGTTTAAAACGACACAAAAAAGGCAAATATAGTAAGCTAGATCCTAGATGCATTTTGGTCTGGTTGTTGAAAGAAGCTTGATAGAATAGAGAAAAATGGGAAAGAAACTAAAAAAGGGAAAAAAGTAAGAAAAACTTTTAAAATTAAAAAAATGTATAACTGGGGCGCCTGGGTAGCTTAGTCGGTTAAGCGTCCGACTTTCGCTTAGGTCGTGATCTCACGGTTCTTGGGTTTGGGCCCCGCGTCCGGCTCTGTGCTGACTGCCAGCTCAGAGCCTGAAGCCTGTTTCAGTCTGTGACTCCCTCTCTCTCTGACCCTCCCCTGCTCACACTGTATCTCTCTCTCCTAGAAATAAATAAAACATTAAAAAAATTTTTTTAAAAATGTATGACATAAAATAAAATGAGAAACTGAAATAGAATATTTTAAAATCACAAAAAAATAGTAAAAATAATTTTTAAAAAGATTTTTATAAAAGGAAAATAAAAATAATTTTTTTTCATTCTGCATCCAAGAAAAAGAAAAGAAAGGAGAAAGATGAAAAAAAGTTTAAACAAAACAAAAGAACGAAAAAAAACGAATAGATGAACCAGCAAACAGAAATTCAAATGAAGTTACATTCAGTTTCCCCTATGAAGAACTTGAACTATGAAGCCTTCTACAGTCCATACACTAAGCAGGTGGAGAGACTTGTGGCAGTCCTCTAAGGAATGGGCATGGAGGGCACAGTTGCGTGGGGCTTGGTGTAACGGCTCCATTCTCCACTAGGTGATGCTGCTTTGCTTTTGGGGTGCACCTGTGTGTTGCGCATGCACAGAAGGGGTGAAAATGGCTCACCCAGCATCCTGATTTCTGGCACAGCAACTCTGTACTCTCACCAGCCCACAGTCAGGCACCTCTCCTTTGTCTCAGGCTTTTGTCCACTCACAGCTTCTACACTGTCCGAGAACTTCCATGCTGCTCTGCCATCTTGGACCCACCCTGAACCTAGACCCTCTTGATGGCAGAACTATATTCAAGTACTTTTTCTTTCCCAGCAGCATTTATGGAAATTTCAAACAGACAACACATTGAGAGAATCTTACAGTGAACATCTGAGTAGCCTCCACCCAAATTCAACATTAGCATTTTAGAAAATGCATCTCAATTCATGCCTATCCATCTACCTGTCTGTCCATTAATCCATCTGTTTTTTGTATATGCTTCAAAGTAAATTTCCAAGGTCATGGTCAGTTTGGGTTAATTTTATTAATTTTATTTATTTTTTTGAGAGAGAGAGAGAGAGAGAGGGAGCAGGGGAGAGTGCCAGAGGGATAGAGAGAGAATCTCAAGCAATCTCCACACCCAGCACAAAGCCCAACATGGGGCTCAATCCCTGGATGCTGACATCATGAGCTGGGCTGAAATCAAGAGTCAGATGTTCAGTCAACTGAGTCACCCAGGTGCCCCTCTAGAGGCTTGCTTTTAAAAATCGGCCTCATAGGGGCACCTGGGTGGCTCAGTCGGTTAAGCATCCGACTTCGGCTCAGGTCAGATCTCACGGTTCATGGGTTCAAGCCCTGCATCAGGCTCTGAGCCTGGAGCCTGTTTCAGATTCTGTGTCTCCCTCTTTCTCTGCCCTCTCCCCCCACTCATGCTCTGTCTCTCTCTGTCTCAAAAACAAAATAAACTATAAAAAAAAAAATAGGCCTCATATTATGCAACTACAAAAGCATATTTCTTTTCTTCAATAAAGAATTGGTGAAAATTGTGGAGCAGCTTCATCTTCTAAGAAATTTTAAAGGAATTTGTTCTAAGGGAATATAACATAGTTAACTTCCTGCAAAATTATTGACCCAAAACAGAATAAACACCATGCATACATTTATTTTTTATTGTTCCTTACTTATTCATATACATTTATTTTCATCATTCCCTTTCATTTGGCAACACTTATTAAACACCTACCATGTGTCTGGCATAGGGCAGGTAATGTAAACAAGAGGGGCTGGAGCCTAGACTTTTGGAGTTTACATTCTACTGGAAAGAACAGTCAATATACAAGTAATGGAAGAAAAAAGCAAAGTGATTATGCACAATGGATATAAACAGGGTGTTGCGAAAGGGAATGATAGACAAGGGACTAGTTTAGATAAGGTGGTAAGGAACAGGTAAATGTGAGAAGAATGTGAAGGAACCTACCATGAGATCCTGATGAGCAGGATCATCAGAATCAAGTGCAAAGGTCCTAAGGTAGGAACAAGCTACTGTTCAAAGAGTAAGATAGGAGGTGTGTGAACTGCAGACTAGTGTCCCAGCTTTCCCCCTCACTTACATTTCATTTTTTCATGAGTCTAGTTTGCCTTGTCTTTTCTGCAGCATCCAAAAATAATTTCCTGTTGTTTGTACAAGTATGGTATTCTCTGGGACATATTCCCAGACCTAACTGAACAGGCTAAGTCTTGATAAGCTCTGATGCCCTGTGCACTTCACTGATACAACTTATTCCTGCCTGTACACTCACTACACTGAAAACTCCATGGGAGGTGTCACTTACCATTTTATTACTGATCTACCCATTGTTTGGCATTGAGTGGGTGCCCAATAAGTGTTGTAATGAATAATTAGTTAGAGCTATGGTAGATAATCCTGGAAAGTTAAATTGAGTCTCATTGAAAAAAATCTAAAATGTCAGGCTGGAAAATATATGCTTGGTTTAGTAGACTCTGTGGGTCCACAGGGAATCTTTGAGCTAGAGAGCAGTGTAATTGGAACTGAGCTCCAGAAGGACCCTTCTGGAACTACCCAAAGGAAAGATTGGAAGATGAGTGGCACAGAAAAGGGGAGACCAGTGAAGTGACTAATTCAATAACCTCAGTGGGAGATATCGAGAACCTGAATTTGGCCAGTGGGGTAAATAATGAAATGGAAAGGAATAAATGAGACACATTGTGGAGACTGGGTCCATGAAACATAGCCCATAATTAAACATTAAGGAGATCTAAAGGTGACCCAAAGTTTGCATTATAGGTAGTGACAGTAGCCAAGAGGTGAAAAGCAGAAAATGAAGCAAAAGTGAAGTGTTGCTTTTAAATGTCTTCAGTTTATGATATTGAAGGAAAATCCAAGTGTGCATGGCTAGCAGGTAATTCTAGAAAATGCATATGTGGACCTTGGAAGAGGCATAAGGGCAAAAGATACCAGGTTGGATGTAGTCAAAGACAGATCACCGAGAAAAAAAAGCACTTGGGGAGACTTGATTTGACAGAGAATCTTATTGATGTTTTCAGTCAAGTTGGAGGAAGAAAAATGGGCCAGCCAAAAAAAAAAAGAAAGATGTACACTGAGTCCTTGCAGGAAATTCAAGGGAATGTCATATCCAGAAGGTGGGAAAGAAGAAAGGTTAGGGGAGCAGCTAGGAAACAACTCCATTATGGAGAGAAACTATCAGATAAGAAAGCCCATTTCATTTCATAGATCTTTGTTCAGTTTGCAAAATTGAGTTCCGCTCATCTGAAGAAGAAACAAAATATCCAAACTGAAGAATGTGCCCTGCACATGTTATATTGTATTCTAAAGGGAGAATTTTGCTAATGTTTCCAAATTTGTCAACATTTATAAAAAACAGACGTAAGGACTTTATATCTGCATACCACCCAGTGTTTTCTGTAATGGCACAGACACAAAATTAAAATGTTCATCTAAAACACAAGGGTAAATGGACAGGATGCTCATCGCCCAAGAGGACCCACTTGCGAACTCTGTGCCTCGGGCTCCATGAAGCAGAACTGAGAGAGATTAGGGGATCAATATTTCAACAAATCAGAATAACCACCACATAGGCTGAAAAGTTCTGGTCTACACCACCTCAAGCGACATGTCTGGATTTCATTGCTAGTCCTACAGACAGAAAAGGAAACAGTCCCTTTAGCTGTATCATTTATTAAAAGATTGAGGATACTGCCATGTCAGTTGGTAAATACCCACTACTCTCTACCTAACTCCTACCAGCTCCCTCTTCCTGAAGCCTTGCCCTTTCTCCCTGGATGTACCCCCCCCCCATTTGGCCCAAAATGGAGATGGGTCAGTGAGTGGGTAGTAATTTTCCATACCTTTTAAGCCCTCTCCAATGTCCTGAGAAGTTTATTTGCAAAAGAGAAATTATCTTATCCAAAACAAAATGTAAACTCTAGGCTTCAGGTGACTTGAGCTTGACCATTTCAATGTGACCAACAAAATCTCCCAATTAAGAACAACCAAAGCCACAAAATGCTGCTACCTAGTGACAAAAAGAGTAAATGATCTTTCTGCTCATGGCAAGCATTGCAAACATTCTTAGTCATTGTTGCCCAGAGCCAACTGTCATACTGGTGCTTCCTGTTCAGTATGAGGACCAAAAATTGCCTAAGTAGCTGGAATTATTAATGCCTGTAATTTGGAACTCTGCTCAAGCAATTGGAAAAAGTTTCACAAGAGCATTGTGGGTCCCATTTTTATGGGGACAAATGCAAACAATGACTTATATTAAATAATTAGGGTTCTGACACATGATTTATTGGAGGCATGATCAGGCAGAGCTGAGGAAGGAGTGAGGCTTCCCTAAGCCACAATGGAGAGCTTCTAGCCAGAAGGGTGCAGTCACCAGAGTCCCAAACTAAGGTTCTCTTAAAAGTTACACAACGACTAACTAACCATGTGATCATGAGCTTGCCCCTTCCTAGAGATTATCTGATTTATTCATAAATGATGAATGTATTGGAGGTTTTAAAAATACAATGTATGTTAAAATTATCAGAACCAGACTTGACACTGGTCAGCTTTCAGATGTCACTGCATTAGCTTCCTAACTATTCTTTTGCTTCCTTTCTTCTTCTCCTATTAGCACCTTTAAACTTGATACCTATCTGGAGTCTCCCACGTATTTGCATTAGAGGTAGCTATTCACCATTCTGGTCACTTTCTATCCACTCCAATTTAGGCACAGAATCCTTGTGTCCTCCCCCTGCTCCCCCCCCCATCACCTAGCATTCCCTAACCAGTAACATATTTTCTTTCCTTCATAATCTTGACATCATCTGAAATTATCTTATTGACTGGTCATCTCATTTCACTGGAAAATAAGTTTTAATACTGAAGCCTGAAAGAGTGCTTCCCAAACCAACGAGTGAGTGAGTTTAAGTATGTCCTTGTCATTTATAAAGTGGGAGGAGAATTGGAAAATGAAACCAGGTCCTTGAGAGCGGTGATTTTTGACACACTTGTTCACTGTCCTATCTCTCGCACCCAGAGCTGGTGCTGGATAAATACTTTCCTTGAAGAACTGTCTTTTTCCCTCTTGAAGCCATCCACCACCTCACACAGTGGTCCTGCGGGGGGTGCGAGGTCAGGGTCTGGTTGGAATTTCCAAGGCCAAAGCCACCAGCAGTCTCCAATGGAGTAATATTTGGATAAGGACGTGTGTTACCAATGTCAGATAATCCAACAAGTAACTGTGGAGAGCCTGTACGGGGTTAGCAGGTGCTGCGGGCACATGGATCTGGGCATGCCATTGTTCTGCCCTCAAGGAGCTGAAAATTTCATAAAGAAGACATAAAGAAGACTAATGACAAATTAAAAGAAAGATAAAATTAAGAGGGGCCAGGGCTGTCAGAAATAGGGGGGGCAAAGTGGGTAGAGGGTGCCACTGTGCAGGAGCAGCCCCTGTCAGTATGCAGGAGGAAGAGTCAAGGGAAATAATGGGGGGGGGGGAGATGGAGGGGAGAGGGGCAGAGCACAGCAGCAGTGAGGAAAGTGGCTGGTGGGGGGATATTGCGGAGGGAAGGGGAGATAGGGATCTATGAGGAGGCAGGGAGGGGTATGAGAGGAAAGCTGTGGGGCAAGGGGCTGTCAGGCCCCATAATCCCCTGCGGGAGGCGCCTCAATTGAGAAAAGGAGTTGGAAAAGCTGGAGGCAAATGATACAAGGGCAGCAGAATCCGCCTCCTTCCTGATTCTCATCTCGGACACACGACCTTCCATTTGAGTTCACACCTTTCCCCTCGGAGCGCTTATGTGGACTTGGACAGTTCCTACTGGCAAATGGCGTCCCCGCCGACCCTGCTACCAGGCCCAGAACCTTCTGTGTCTGTGGATGAGCTGCAAGGAAAGGAGTCCCCACCGTCCTTCCCACGTGCACTGTGCTCCAGATTATTGGGAAGCTCAAGCAATAATAATTATTATAATACTAGTTAACATTTATTTAGCCCTTACTCTGTGTCAGTTATTTACACATATCCTCACCAATAAATTGATACTATTATCTTCATTTTATAAAAGAGGAAACGGAATCACAGAGAAGTTAAGTAACTTTCCCAAGGTCACACAGTTGGCAGGTAGTGGAAGCAGAACTTGAACCCAGGAGTCTATCTTCACAGCCAAGTGCTGCTTAGGCACTGGCCCAAAGAAGGCATTCCCACTGCTCTACCAGGACAAACCTCTTTGGGATTCCTCCTTCATCCTCATGTCCTTTTTCTGTTTTACCTCTGAGAGGTGGATTGTTTGTTTGTTTGTTTGTTTGTTTGTTTTCATGGTCCTTGGCTAAGAACCCACCAGAGAAGACATGGCTCCTGTTTTAGGGGTCTCTGCAGCAGCCTTTCTGCAGGCCCCATATACAGGCAGATGGCTCCTGAAAAGGACCCCAAGACTTGCTATAGAACCTAGGGAAACTGCACCCAAGGAATTCTCATGCACTACTTTTTATTCATTTATGTTTTATTTATTTGAAAAATTTTCAAATGAAGAAGAAACTACTATAATTACATTCAGCCTCCATAATTCTTTTTTTTAATTTCTATTACAACTTTTTTTAGTATTTACTTATACTTGAGAGAGAGAAAGTGAGCAGCATGGATGGGGCAAAAAGAGACTAAGAGAATCTGAAGCAGGCTCAAGGGCTGAGCTGTCAGCACAGAGCTCAGCCCATCAGATCATGAGCTGAGCCCAACCTGACCTGAGTCCAGGCGCCCCTGTCTCCATACTTCTTAACTCATAACCAAACTCCTTTTCTGTGACCTCTTCCATTCCCCTCACCTGCTTATTTTCAATCAGTTCCTAGGTATTTTATCATTTCATCCATAAATATTTCAATATGGATGTAAAATAAAAGGTTCTTTCTAAAAACATAACTAAAAGGTCAGTTTTACATCTGAAATCGACAAATCCATCAGCATTCAATTTGTAAAAATAATTTTTAAAATAGTAACAACAGCTAATACTCTAAGAAAAATTAATGCTCTAAGAAGTCAGTGTGGTGTTCCGGAATTAGAAAGTACTGTCAACAATGCCTAGTGAGCTTTGTCCTCTGTGCCTTGGATTTTTTCTGTGCTGAATTAAACTAGGGAAGGAGATGGAAAGGTAGCTAAATTTCATCTGGCTCTGGTATTCCAGTAGTTTTAATAACCAGAGGGATCATCATGTACCTCTAGGTCACCATACGCCCTCAAAATTTTTATAAATAATCTTTAACAGTATTTCATACCTCTCCCTAACCAGAATGTAAACTTCCTGGCAGTTAAGAACTTGCCAAGGATAAAAAGAAAACTTATCTTTTATTCACTGTGAGACCCTCAGTGCCTAGAACTGTGAAAGAATCAAGTCAGAGGCTCAGTAAATACTTGCTGAATGACAGAAAATTGAGCTCTTCCACCTTTTGTAACAAAACCCCGTAGCCATATAAAAATCATGAGGCATCAATCATTTTGGAAATGTTTCAATCCAATAAAGTTGGTATCACTATAAACCTCACCTTTTCCTATTTGTAGAACTACTTAGATGATCATGATGGTATTATTTGCCTAGGAAGACCTCCTATCGAAAGGTGTTTTAGGGGACACCTGGATGGTTCAGTTGGCTAAGCCTCTGGCATCAACTCAGGTCATGATCTCACAGTTCACAGGTTCGAGCCCTCCATCAGGCTCTGTCTTGATAGTTTGGAGTCTGGAGCCTGCTTCAGTTTATGTGTCTCCCTCTCTCTCTGCCCCTCTCTGACTTGTGCTCTCTCTCTCTCTCTCTCCCCCTCTCTCTTTCTCTCTCTCTCTCTCTCTCAAAAATACATAAACATTAAAAGAATTTTTTTACAAAAAAAAAAAAAGGTATTTTAGGGATTGAGAGTGAAAGCATAGTATCAGCTGACACAAAGAAAGTGACCAAAATGAATCAGAGCCAGGTGTCCCTCCCGGCAAGCCACACACCCTTCATATAGCAGGATGGAGTGGTAATAAGCAGGTAGGAGTTTCAGGTGGAAAGGATCAGTGTGCCTTACTTATACTTCCTTAACAACAGACTAGACTGTCAGCACAGAAGTGATTTGGGGACCAGCTACTCCTTCTGTCTCAAAGCTGTTGGGCTCAGGGTGGGCTACCAGCTCACGTGTGCAGGAGGCCAGGAAGGACTCAGCTGACCTCACCTGCATGTACTGCAGCTGGCCTCCCCTCGGGTAGTTTCAGCAGCTCAGGGGCAGCCTGAAGGGGAGCTCTGCTTGTTTGGTTTCTGTCTGCTTTTACACCAACCTGCTAGCCCACCCCCTGCACCTGCTGCTGAGAATTATTCCAGTGGGTCATTAACTCTGTCTCAGCTACTGACACGTTCTATGAAGGGGCTGAAGGATAAACACCGTCTTTATCTCTGTGTTTGCCTCTGGATCCCTGTTAGCCTTTCACCATTTTCAGTTTGGACAAAGTCCCTCATGAAGCCTTTTGAAATCCATTTTATGTGTCAGTTATACTGAGGGTTGTTTTTGTGGGGTTTTGGCCATGTCTTATCCACTTCATCTGCACTTTCCTTTAAACTAACTCCTTCCCTCTTCTCCCTCCTGGTTAGATGTCACCACCATTCACGCAATGGATCAGAACAAGAATCTAGGAGTCAACTTCATTTCTCTTTCTTTCATTCCCTACATTCAAACCAAAAGCAATTTCCTGTAAACTTTACCTCCTCAAAACAGTGCAAGTAAGTATCGTTGTCTCTATATCCCTTATACTATCCTACTTCAAGCCACTATTATCTTTCAAAAGAAAGATATAAGAGCGTCATATATGTCTTCCAACTTCCATTTTTGCTCTTATAATCCAAGTCCAATCAGCAGCAATAATAACCTGTCCAATGCAGTGATATATCTAGTGCCACGTCTTCCACTGACCCTATGGCAACTCCTTTTCACACTAACATTCAGACTCCTGAAGGGTCTATGTGATAAGGCATCTTCCCAGTTCTCTGACCCCCTGTGTCACATGTCCCCCTTCAGTCCCTCCAGGCCGCTTTCTTGTCCTTGGATCACACAAACAGGCCATGGTCTTCCAGTTCCCACTGTAGGGACTGAGCACCACCTTCTCCACAGGTGGCTCTGCTTTTCCCACTGCACCATCTCTAGAAGGAGGCCTCTCCTGACTGAGATGCTGCCTCCTGTCAGGCACTGTGATGCCGTAGCACTTTACTTTCCTTAAAGCATTTCTTCCAGTCAGAAGTTATCTTGCTTATTAATGGGTTGCTCTGAGTTTGCTCTCCACACACTGGGATGCAACTTCCATGACAGTCGTATCCATATGTGGCTATTTCCTATGTGTCTCCAGTGCCCAGAGCAGGGCCTTCCACAGGGTAGGTGTAATAATATCTAGTGCATTGACATGGGACATTTCACATAAAATCACTGAATTTATGTTTTTCCTCAACAAGACCAGATTTGGCCATTTGGGTTCTTTTCAAACTTTGGTTCTGGCTCAGACCCAGTGACTGAGGTCTTAAATTCTGGATTCAAACTGACCTATTATTCCATATGCATATTATTCTACCCTTGTGGTGATGGCTGACTCACTTCACATCACTGAGATGCATTTCATTTGTCCATAAAATGCAGATATAAACAGTTCTCAAACTCTAAGGTTGTGTGCAGATTCAACAAGGCAATGCATGTAAAACCTTTGAGCCCAATGTCTCAAAGTAGCAAACACTAAATACACACTATTACTATTATCAGTGTTATCAGCATTGGTTTTGTGCTCTCAGTAGTCACCACCATAAAGTAAAACATAAAGTAGAAGGGGCAGATTTCTCCATCAGAGATTATGCCTCTTTCATTCACATACATTCATTTATTTATTCTGTGGATTATCCTACCAGTACAGTCAGCATTTGGTCAATCAAAGTACAATTAGAACAAAGTCTGCCACTTGGTAGGTAATCAGACAACAGATCCAAATTTGTTGAGCACTTCAATAAACATGGAAATAACTGACTGCATAATACTGTACTTAAACCCATGAAACCTAAAGACCAAAGTCCCCAAGAGGCTTAGTAACTTGTTCATATTCACCCAGTGAGTGAGGGATACAGCCAGGATTTGCACCCAGGCCAACTGACTCTGAGAGTTCATGCTGTAAACCCATATGCCATCCAGCCTGGTATCTCCCACATCCTCCCGGGAAGAAGACCAAGAGAGACAGCTACTTAGTACCACATGATAACCACCAAATACAAGAATTTATAAGATACTTGTGTGGTTCAGCCACAGTCCTGGCTACAACATCTGTGTCTGGGGGAGAAGGATTTCGACTCTGCAGAATGACTCATTGGGCATTTGCACTCAAAGAAGAGTGCTAAAGAGCTCTCTGAAGAGATGCTCTAGAACTATAGGGTAGCACCTGTGAACTTTACTTCCAATGAAGCCACGGGGCTAAAAAAAATGACGCATGGAAATGATCAAGTTAAAAAGGCATGTAAATGTCTTCACTGCTGTTGCAGACAGAGCTTCAGTTGAGGATATTGGCTGTCTGTGTAAGATCCCAGAGAGCCAATGAGGTAAGTGACAATGATGACAGCCACAGCAATGAGAGGAAGGGGCACTCCAACTGGGAGAAGACTTTTAGCACGATAATCCTGATAACCCCCTTCAACTCAAAGTCCTTTGCTGCTCAAAAGATATATGCATGTGCACTCCCTTACTGCTCTTCCAACACCACCGAGTCAACTATATCTGGTGTCATTAACCCTATTAGACAGATGGAGAAACTGAGGTTTAGAGTAAGAGAAAGGTCCAGGATGCAAAACTAGCTTTCCGAATCCAAGATCAGCCCCAAGGTGGAAGAGAAGATCCTCAAACTCATAGAATTAACAAGATGCAAATTCCCTAAAGGATAGGAACTGGAAAAAAGGAAAATTTTTAATGGTCTCAAGTGAGAAGCTCAGTACTATACACCCAACTCAGTCCCCAGTGTCTGAGATTCTCATAGGAATAGATCTTAATCTCACAGCCTTAAAAAATAACGTCCCCAATTACAGCAAACACAAAAATGTCACCCTGCAGCAAGTGTTTTTCTAAGCCAAAAAAAAAAAAAAAAAGCCTAGAAATCAGAAAACTACACACAAGGAATTTTATCTCTGATGCTTTGCAGACTCCAGGAAATCTTCCCCCATAAAATCAAAAGTTGAAACAGAGTATCAGGATCTACTGATGGGGTGAGTCGGGAGCATTTTCAACATTCAGCTCATAAAACACTTGAATACTGTCAGTACTCACTAAAAGTTTTATACCTAAACTAATCCATCTTGGTTGCCAGTTAACACTTTGGGAACAGGAGAAATCAGCTCTCCATGCAAAGTTTACTTTATTTAAGAATATATCTGAGTACAACGGTAGTTGCCAGGGACCAGAGGGTAGGGGAAATGAGATATTGGTCAAGGGGTATGAACTTCCAGTTATAAAAGGAATAAGTTCCAGGGATCTGATGTTCCTCACGGCAACTATAATTAACAGTGCTGTATTGTGAAAGTTGCTGTACGAGTAGATTTTACATATTCTCCACATAACAACAACATGATAATTATGTGAGGTGAAGGATATGTTAGCTAACCTTATTGCAGTAAACATTTTGCAATATACATGTGTATCAAATAATCACATTCACACCTTAAGCTTATACAATGTTATGTGTCAATTGTATGTCAATAAATTGAGGTGGCAGAGAGAATATCTCTGAAAGAGGTACAGGAAAAGTCCACTGTAACTTAATGTAGAAATTACTCCTAATTAGAATAACGTTCCTTAATTGCATATAACGGGACTCCCTATTGCCTCTAACACAGCTTGTGGGGCGACATCACTGTGCATTTGTTCCAATAACTTCCTCTGCTCGGAGTTGCCTTCCCTGCCATACAGATCTCCACCTTATACAGTCCCAAACATATTTCTAGTACCAACTGTAAAGCCACTTATTTTAGGGAAGGTTTCTATATCCTCTAATAAAATGAGATTATTTACCAAACTAAAGTCAAACAGCATGGGGTTTGTATCTCCTTTTGAACACTATTAACTCTCATTTTTGTCACAGAGCCAATGTAAGAATTAAACTTGATGACGGTAGATGTCACTTACTCACCACTCTAGATCCTAAGTCTCTGACCATTTCTTTCAACAACTGAGATGCTCAGTTTTTCCTTTGGACTGATTGACCTCTTTTAACCCTTAAAATAATAATACCCTTGTTTTTCCGATGTCTTGTAAACAGGTGTGGCTTTGATTAAAACAAACAAACAAAAATACTGGCAGCATTTTCACTTGTTGAGAGATAGTATGTCTGTAACCTGTACTTGAAAGGCAATTTAAAGAGTTTAAAATACATACAAAAATATTTAACAATTAGAGAAAGCCATATAGAATATACAAATATGTGTAATCACCAGATAGCTAAAGATGTAAAATATCACCAATATTATGGAAGCCCCAGTATTATATCATATTGTAATTAGTCAAGAAGCTATTTCCCTCAACATTATGATTTTAAAATTTGAAATTTTAAAAAAGAAATTTAGGCCTATTTGTAGCAATATGGATGGAACTTGAGGGTGTTATGTTGAGCGAAATAAGTCAGGCAGAGAAGGACAGATACCATATGTTTGCACATCTAGTGGATTAGGAGGAAGCTAACGGAGGACCATGAGGGAAGAAGAAGGGAAAAAATAGTTGGGAAGAGGGAGGGAGGCAAACCATGAGAGACACTTGAATGCTGAGAACAAACTGAGGGCTGATAGGGGTGGGGGAGAGGGGAAGAGGGGTGATGAGCATGGGAGAGGGCACTTGTGGGGATGAGCACTGGGTGTTATATGGAAACCAACTTGACAATAAACTATTTTAAAAAATAAAATAAAATGATCTGTAAAATGGCAAAAAAATTTAAAAATAAATAAAAAAATTTTTTAAATTAAAAAAGAAAAGAAATTTAGGCCTGGTGACTTCATTTTCACTGATGGAAATATTCTATTATTTTTTGTACCATTATTTATTTTATCGTTAGTTTTTTGGTTTTTTGTTTTAATACTTTGTCTATTATATCACATGGCCTAATCTACATTTTTAAAATCCAACTTGACAATCATTGCATTTTAATGATGAGTTTCTTCTACTTATATTTATTATCCTCACTAATTCATTTAGACTTATTTATGTCATCTTAGGTAATTTCTGTTAGTCTTGATTTTTTTTTATTATTTTATCTCCTTTCCCATGTTTATTTGAATTGACTGATTTTCAAATTCCTGCCAACCCCCCGAACTTTAAATGAAGCCTAACTTTTATATATTATAATGTTTGAAAATACATACATCTAAGTAAAAGTCAAAAGTACAATAATTTTAGAGCAACTTAAATCTAATTAACCCTCCAATCTAATAGATCAGTGTTAGCTGATATTTTCAGTTTCTTGACCACTTCCCAATGGAAAATATTATCAGTATATTATACTCCCTCTATTTATTCCAATTTTCTCACTAAATTCTAAGCTTATCATGTCTTCTTGTTTCTGAGACTTTTTAGGATTATATTACTCTCTTCTGAACAACAGCCTTTAGAAGCATATTTAATGCAAAAGTACTGATGGTATAACCTCCATGTGTTTTTGCGTGAAAATATTTTATCCATCCTTTCCATTAACTTCTTCATTTAAATGTAAACCCTTCATAAAAGTTAAAATGATGGTGCAATGAGCACTGGGATACACTGCACCTAGATTAACCAATTCTTTAATCCCTTTTGCTGAATCTCTACACAGACAAATGGATAGATAAGAGACATTCAGCATATATCTCCTGCAAACAAAGAAAATCTCTGTGATAACCTCCTGTTCCCACCAAAGAAACTTGATAGTGATGAAATCACATTATCTCATATATACTCACTATTCTAATTCCCCCACTTGTCTCCACAATATCTTAGGTAGATGCTGTATTTTGAGATTCAGGGGCCAATGAAGGATTATGTGTTAAATTTACTTGCAATTTCTTTCTAGTCTTATTAAATCTAAAGCAGTTCCCTGTTTTGTGTTTTTGTTAACTTGTTTTTTATGAAATGGACATTTTTGAAGTGTCTAAGTCAGTTGAGTTATAGAATTTCCCATCATCTAGATTTTTTCAACTTGCTTCATAATGATTAGATTCAATGTAAATGTTTTGGCATTGGAACAACACAGGTGTTGTTCCTTCCACTTATACACATATATATGCATGTATATGCATGTAAAATGAAAGGACTATATGGCATGGAAAAATGGGAGTTGGATGCCAAGGATAGTTGTAGAAAGACACTCTGAAGTCTTCAAACATATGTGGACCATGAACAGAATCAGAAAATTTCTTTAATTAATGCTACTACTTTCAGGAGCTTGACCAGGATTGGGATGATGGCTGAGAAAAACTACAGATGTTGAAAAGTTACAAATCATATTTGAATATTGCTTTTAGCAAATATGGATACCTGCTTAATATGATGGAAACGTGTGTTAACCTGTGTCTCTTAGAATCACATATATTAGAAGTCAATCTTCTTCTGTGAGATCTCCTTCAGTTTAAAAATGAATCCATGCCTTACATGTCACTTTTTATATGGTGATTACTTATCAAGGAAATAGAAGAAATACGGAAAGCAATAAATCTTTTTGTGAGTGTTTGCCATAAGAATCTAATTTTTAAAAAAGGTAGCTGAAATATAAGAGCCGTTTTCCTTCAAGAAACCACAAAGATTTTCTTTCTTTTCTTGGTCCTCTCTAGACCTGCATAGTCATGACAAAAGAAAATAGCACTGAAGTGACTGAATTTTTTCTTCTGGGATTTGTTGCCCAACACAAGTTTCAATACCTTCTCTTCATTGTATTTTTGGTCATCTATGTGACCTCCATGGTGGGTAATATTGGAATGATCCTACTCATCAAGACAGATTCCAGACTTCAAACACCCATGTACTTTTTCCTACAACATTTGGCTTTTGTTGATATCTGTTATACCTCCGCTATCACTCCCAAGATGCTGCAAAACTTCATATCAGAAAACAAATCTATATCCTTTGAGGGCTGCATAATGCAATTACTGGTTTATGCAACATTTGCAACCAGTGACTGTTACCTCCTGGCTGCTATGGCAGTGGACCGGTATGTGGCCATCTGTAACCCACTTCACTACCCCATAATCATGTCCCGAAGAGTCTGTATCCAATTGGTAGTTGGTTCATATGTCATGGGTTCAATAAACGCTTCAGTGCACACAGGTTTTACATTTTCACTGTACTTCTGTGAATCCAATACCATCAATCACTTTTTCTGTGATGTTCCCCCAATTCTTGCCCTTTCATGCTCCAACATTGACCTCAACATCATGCTCCTTGTTGTCTTTGTGGGATTTAACTTGATATTCACTGTGTTGGTTGTCATCTTTTCCTACCTGTATATCATGGCGGCCATCCTGAAGATATCTTCTGTTTCAGGGAGGAAAAAAGGCTTCTCCACGTGTGCCTCCCACCTGATTGCAGTCACTGTTTTCTATGCAACACTATCATACATGTACTTACAGCCTCAGGCTAATGATTCCCAGGAGAATATGAAAGTGGCCTCTGTATTTTATGGCATTGTGATTCCTGTTTTGAACCCCATGATCTATAGTTTGAGAAATAAAGAGGTAAAAGAAGCTCTAAAAGTGATGAGGAAAAAGTTCTTCTAGGTTGGGCCCAAGTCATTAAAACTCAGCACCTCAAAGCATCAAATAAAGATGTTTGACCACTATTGAGTGTTTCTGAAGTTGGAAACATGTTCACATCTTAAATCAATGTTACCTCTTTTGATAACTTCTAAAAAATGTGAGAAATAGAGTAACTCCTCATGAGACTAATATTCCCCCGATTATAGTTCAAAACTTATCCATACTTTATTGAAATGATTTAAAATATTAAAAATTATGTACAGACTTCACAAAGTATTTAGTTGCTTCAAATAGATTTCATGTATGTTCTTAAAGACTAGAAAATCTCAATTTTGTATATAATCAACATTAAAATTGAAGTTCATTAATTTCCATTCACTTAAACAACTACCCTAAATTGTCTAGAAATAGACAGTATGTTCTGATCCAATTATTGCATAAACCAAAATGTAAAATAAATGCACTGCTTTGAAAAGTACCTTATGACTCTGGCTACATTTCCTACTTAATATTCTCTTATTAATTACATTCTCTAGTAAATAATTTCTACGTGATGTTATGTTTCATTAGTTATCCTCTTTATACTGAATCCATTTCTTTCTTGCATAAAGTAAGGAAAGTTCCAGAAACATTTCTTATATCCCTCCCCAATAAAAAACAGAAAATCTAGAATGTAGAAGAAAACAAAAACCTAAATGATTCATTTGTGAAAGGCTTACCAGTCATTTTAGCCTAGGCAAATAACTTTATAGTGAACAATAGCAGTTGAAAGGAGGCCAACTGTTAACAATCAGAAAGATAAACTGTTAACAAGAGAGCTTTAATAGTATATTGAGGTTAAGTAGTGGAAACCCCCACATGAATCTAGAGGGGCCATGCTAGCTACATGAGAAAGCAAGTTTAACATGAAAATAACACCAGACAGACTAATAATCTGGCCAGAAAATGTCAAGTTAACAGCAGAAAGACAACTGGGAAAGAGAAGATATATTTTTCAAATATGATATTCTGCTTTAATTCCGAGAGAAGAGAAAAAATTAGCCTGGAGATAACGTGGGATGACCAGAATCTTCCCAGCAAAGACTCCCCCTTTATAAAGGATGAAACCTTATATAAAGGAAAGGTCCAAGAACCTTCAAAGACCAAGAATAGAGACAATTGCTAAGAGTCATTAGCAAAGTAGACAAAGGGTGTCCTGAGACTCTGGAGAGGAAAATCAGAGACTAATGTAAAAATATGGTGACTATTATTAAGATACTGTATCACATATTTAAAATCTGTTGAGAGAGTAGAAAAAATGAAATGAGTGAAAATAAGAGACTCTTGAATATTGAGAACAAACTCAGGGCTAATGGGAAGGGAGAAGGGAAGGGGGGGTGATGAGCATGGAGGAGGGCACTTGTGGGGATGAGCACTGGGTGTTATACGGAATCCAACCTGATAATAAACTATGAAAGAAAATAAATAAATAAATACGTAAATAAATAAAGATTAAAAATTTTTTTAAAATAAAAATAAAAAGTTTTAGTGCGATATGAAAAAAGAAAAAGAAAATAATAATCATGCACAGTGATGGTTTGTTAACCAGTTTGTGGTGATCATTTCATGATGGATACTCATGTAAAAACATCAAGTTGTACATCTCAAATACACACAAACGTTGTCAATTCTACCTCAGTAAATAGGGGGAACATGATAAAACAAAGAAAAACTTAGTACATGTTGAGAAATCTAAATGGCCAAATTGGAAATAGGGTGCAAAATGGAGAGTCACATAGTATTCTGCATTTGATACTGAGGTGAAAGAAATCCCAAAAGGAAATAACTTCTGTGACAAATACAAACAAGCAGTGAAATCCCTGAAGTATATATGAAGGAGGAAGTGGTTGATCTGGGCTCTCACCAGATAAATAGTGATTGTTCGCAATTATCCAAAAGAGAGAGTTCCTTACTGACATCTATAGTACTAATAGTCTGATGTTGTATAATCATACATTCTTACATAAATTACCAGCTGCACATTATTGTTTCATATGTCATCAACATCCTATGGTTTATAAGGGCTTTTGAGGTCCAGCAATTGCCTCTAAAACATTATGGTAGAGGGTTAATTCTTTGACCAAAATTTGAAGTCAATAATTAGCAAGATAGCTAATTTATCATATGTTTTCAATCATATGTGGATCTTGAGAAGCTGAACAGAAGACCATCGAGGAGAGGAAGGAGAATAAAAAAAGGATACAAACAAAGAGAGGGGAGAGGCAAATCACAAGAGGCTATTAAATACAGAGAATGAACTAAGGGTGGATGGAGCTGTGGGAGAGAGGGCAAATGGGTGATGGGCATTGAGGAGGGCACTTGTTAAGATGAGCAATGACTGTTGCATGTAAGCCAATTTGACAATAAATTATATTCATAAAAAAGAAAAGATTAGTCTAGACCAAAATGGAAGAAAATGTAGCATCACACACAAAAGTTTGGAGCAAGAATGACACAGGGAAGAGAATACCTACAGAAGCCGAAAGACAAAGAATCTACCCACCATCTTTTATGAGTATCCACTAGCTGCTGCCAAATGTAGCTGGTTGTCCATCCATTCTCCTCTAGTTCCTTCCTAAAAGAACTCCTATTTTATGTGGAAGGTGATGCAGCCAGGTAAAAAGATATTAAACTTCTCAGCTTTCCTTGTAGTTATGATGGCGTGTATCTTAGTTTGCATTGCTGGGATACAACCTTCGATACAGGTAACGTACGCCGGTGGTATAGAATGAAGAATTAACTTTAACTCAAAAAACAATCTTATCTTTGCCCACAGCTACTGGGGTTATCTGTAGGCCCCTGAAGTGTCTTTCCTAATAGGAGTGTCTTTGGCCACTGGACAGTCTAACATTGTGACTTATGATGGAAGCTATGAGACATGCCGTATCATTTTCAAGTTCCTGGGGAACTTGCGACTAAAGATACGATCCCTAACCTCCAGGACAGGTTGAGAATGAAAGATCAGCCACATGAGCATTATGTCATACAGAATACCACAAAGAAACTGTGTACTAAAGGATACTAAAGGTGAGTCTCCCAGGTCAGCCATACTCCATATGTGTTGTCACACGTTGACATTCAGAAGGGTAATACATCCTTGAGGACGATGGACATTTTGTGTTTGGACCCTCACAAACCTTGCCCTATGCATTTCTTCCTTTAACTACTTTTAATGTGTATCTTTTTATTGTAATAAAACTAAAATTTGTATGGATTGTATTTTCCTGATGATGTGTTAGCCAGTTTGTGCTCTATTATAAATTACCATAGATTAAGTAGCTTCTAAACAACAGAAATTTACTTCTCACAGTTGTGAGAGTTACACATCTGAGATCAGGGTGCCAGTATGGTCAGGGTCTGGTGAGAGCTGCCAACATCTGCTGTGTTCTCAGTGGTAGAGAAAGAGCTAGAGAGCTCTCTGGGGTCTCTTCTATAAAAGCATGAACCCCACTCATCAGGGCTGCACCCTCGGCCCTGAGTACAGGACTAAGCAAATCACAAAAGTGCAAGTCAAAACCCTCAGCGATGTGCCTCCCTCCAAAACCTTTACCACCATATGCCAGCACCTTGGGTTAGGATTTCAACAGAAGGATTTGGAGGGGCACAAATATTCAGTCCATATCACTGGGATTCAGTGAGTCATTCTGGTGAATGAGCAAACCTGATGGTGATTGTGGAAGGACCCCCACATTTTTTCCCAGCTACAAATGGGTGTGGCTCTAGAGACCCCTGGATTTTTGGCATCACTTTTGTCTAAAGTGACATCAGTCCTATGGGAAAGGTTCCCTCAGACTGCATTTGCTAAGCTTTTTGAAGGGGATGATCCCAAGAAGCAGAGAGCAGAAAGAATGAGCTGTAGAAAGACAGAAGCAATGAAAGGGTGAATAACTTAGCAGGCTTACACCCTGGGAACTGGAACTCAGTCTCAGTCTCTGAAGGACAAGACAATTATTCAATCCTTCTCCCCCATTGCTTCCACAGCTTCTGAGACATTCTTGAGGCAGACAAGCAGAGAGATACCATAGGAAGCCAGTCACTGGTAGCACAGACAATGCTGTCCACCACAGATGCATGAAATCGAGTAGCTGAAGAGAATGACACAAGACATTGAGATCTCTGCCACCTATATAACACACTTCCAGCCAGTGAGATATGAGTAGAAGTCTGCTGGATTTGAAGAAAAATTTCATATTCCTAATGAAGAATATATATGCCCTTGTCACTCTACCTTCCTGGATCCTTTTTTCTGCTCTGAAAAGGGAATATGATCACTAGCACTATAGGTGACAGGATAGACTGGGGCAACCAGCATATGGGAAAGACTAGGCAATTCACAAAGTGCAAGTTAAAACTTCCAAACTATTGTTATAAAGGAAAAATAAGTCCCTGTCTTTTGAGCCAAAGAAAATTGGATTTTTTTTCTACCAGGAGTAGAACACACTCTTAACTGAGACACTGGTCAGGCAATAAGTAATGTTGAATGTCGATTCACCAGCTTTTTTAATGTAACGCTCCTTCTCAGATATACTTGTTAATCAAAAGCTACAGACTCACTGAATCTAGCCTTCTACTCTCACTGATTAAAGTTTTCACCCCAGCAACTTTAGAACCCAAAACTTCTCAAAACAGCTTATTCCACAGACTGTTATCTGAAACATCCTGATGGCATAAAGTGCGATTGGAAAAAAAGAGTATATTTATCCAGGGCTTATTTTGTAACCATACACTTCTTAGAAAAACAAAAGAAAGAAGATATAAAGAGTATTTTTCTTCATATAAACAATGACCAAAGTGTTAATATAAAATAAGTTCAATTTCCCCTCCTCCTCCATCAACCCTCAGTTTGTTCTCTGTATTTGAGTCTCTTATGGCTTGCTTCCCTCCCTTTCTGTTTATAAATATTTTTGCCCCTTGCCTTCTCTCATGGTCTTCTGTTCAGTTTCTCAAGTTCCACATATGAGTGAAAACATATGATATCTGTCTTTCTATGTAAGCAGTGAATCATGGGAATCCACCCCCAAAACCAAGAGCATGCTGTACACATAGTTTGTTAGCCAATTTGACAATAAATTATATTTTAAAATAATTTAAAAATAAAAGTCTCAATACATAAAAACATTTTTAAAAATAAAATAAAATATGTTCAAATAGTACTAACCCTATTCGCCACATTAGGGACAGAGGCCCCTAAATTTAGACTAGCTTTGATTTCTTTTTTTCAGACAACCATGTTTTTTACTGATTATGGTGACAAGGTCAATTTTCTGGACCTGAATATAGATTCTTAGACATAATAAAAATTGTTCAACCTAGGGGCACCTGGGTGGCTTAGTTGGTTAAGCGTCCGACTTTCGCTTAGGTCATGATCTCACGGTTCGTGGGTTCGAGCCCCGCGTCGGGCTCTGTGCTGACTGCCAGCTCAGAGCCCGGAGCCTGTTTCAATCTGTGACTCCCTCTCTCTCTGACCCTCCCCTGCTCACACTGTCTCTCTCTCTCTCCTAGAAATAAATAAAAAACATTAAAAAATTTTAAAAAAAATTGTTCAACCTAATTTATCACAAGAAAATATTTTTGAAGAGTTGTTTTATAAAAAGCAACACACACGCACACACACACACACACACACACACACACACACACACATCCCTGATGACAGGAACATGAATTAAATTTATCCTTGGTAGAAACCTTCAATGTTCTTCATCAGAAAATAACTACTAAACATTGTTTATTCCAATCCCAGATCAGCCCTTGGAATCTCCAATTCCTGAGGGAGCTAATATTGATCCCTTAGGCCCCAGCTATAAACTCCCCAATTAGAAGGAAACACAGAAAGACCATGGTGGTAATCAGCCTTCACCGACTACAGAAAGAGAATCTGGAAACAACTCTGGTGTAAGTAAAACAAAGCAAATTCCATTTTTTCAACATCAGCCACGTTATCATTCTAGTGTGTCCTGGAAATGGTGGAGCAAAAGGGTCAGAACTGAAGTTCCAGAATGCTTCACCCAAGACCAAGAATAAGTCCTTCAACCCAACGGAGGGAGGGAACTGAACTGGGCTGGATATAAATGAACAAATGATTGGAATATTTACTGACTGAATGAATGAATGAAAAGTATGGTTTTTTGTATATTATTTGCATGTGTTATTAATTCTGAGTGGCAATTCAATGCCTGGTCCTGTGCTCGGAATTTTCCATAAATCACCTCGCTTTGTCGCATCATTACAAAGCAGCCTCTACTTCTTTTTTTTTTTTAATTTTTTTTTTTTTTACAAATAGTTTATTGTCAAGTTGGTTTCCATATAACACCCAGTGCTCATCCCCACAAGTGCCCCGCTCCGTGCCCATCCCCCCCTCCCCCCCCCATCCATCAGTCCTCAGTTTTTGTCAGCATTAAAGAGTCTCTCATGGTTTGCCTCTCCCCCTTTCCCCAACTATTTCCCCCCTTCTTCTCCCCCATGGTCCCCCTTTAAGTTCCTCCTAATCCTCCTATACGTGCAAACATATGGTATCTGTCCTTCTCTGCCTGACTTATTTCACTCAGCATAACACCCTCAAGGTCCATCCATGTTGCTACACAAGGCCAAAGCAGCCTCTACTTCTTAATCGTCCTCTTCCTTTTAAAAACAATTAGAGTCATTTCAAAAAGAAAAGCTGATGAAATTTATTTTTAAGGACTCTGTCCCCACTCCTATGCCCAAGGATAGCCACTGAACATTTGATGTAACTCCTTCTCAAGCTTTTTCATGGATAAATAAAGGAAATGAGAAAAAGAGAAAGTGGGTGTGAATAAAAGTGCTATTTTTAAAGGGCCCACACATTATGTATTATTCTGTAGTTTGCTTTGCTCATTTGACAATAGGACAGGAGGACCTTTCCCTAAGAGCATATATTTATCTCATACTTTTTGGACAGTGTACTGATCCAATAATAAGATTCTCTTCTGATTTATTTAACTCTATTTCCAAATTTTTGCTTTTATAAGAAGTGTCACAATAAAATCATGACCTTCTAAGTAATTCTGTGATCTCATTTTATAGAGGCTAGACCTGAGGTCAAGGGGAGTTAACCCTTTGAATCTATGAGGTGTTATGATCAGAATTCAAACCCAGGTCAACCTATTCCGTTTCCCTTCCACCTCACAGTGCTGCATATAAAGGAAGCTTCAGAAGCATGAGGGTTCAGTATGGGGTAATCACACTTACAATACTCAGGTACTCGGTTTGGGGGGGTTGCTTCTTGTACTGGTTTTTGAAAAAAAAAGTTCCCCAATATATCATGCTCTTTATTTAAATTCAAAACAATTACATTGAAATGGTAAATGTTAGGATTCTATCAAGATTCTAAACTGACTAGACTCGACCAATTCTAGCGTCCTCTGACCAGTGCTTTTCCCCCACTGCATAGAAGCCTCCTTGAAAGGGCTGTATTTCAACCTTTAGCCCTCCATAAATGTTGAAGAGCATTGTTTCTTTTTCCATCAGTACAGAATTAAGTCACTCTATTCTTCAAGATATTTGAAAGAACCAGATTGCCCAGGAAACATTAACAACAGGCTCAGTTTGCTATACTCTCTGCCACTAAATGCACATTCTCAGGTAAAACTGATCATCTCATCTATGGAGCTACAGCTCTGCCTGGCATTACGACATCAGAGTACAGGAGTTTTCTACTGATGTACTGGGGACATGGAGTTTCCTTTGTGAAGGGTTTCTGTTATTGCATAGTATTTAAGGTGCATGAAAATCTATTTAAGATAACATAGCAACTATTCATGGAACCACCATCTAACTTCTGCAACTTGCTTTTCATTGCTCAGCTTTCCATTTGAGAAATTGATCCACGTGGATATTGTGGCTCCAGTTTACTAAATTTTTACTAATTTATTTAATAGTATATTTTTTCTATGATCAACGATGCTTCTTGTGTGTGCATGAGTATATATATATGGATACAATTGCATGTGCATGTATTCATATATATATATATATATATATCCTTGTTTATATGGTCAAGAATTTCTCTAGAATATATACCTATAATGGAAATTCAGGAAGGCATATATTTAATTTTACTAATATTTCCAAATTTGTCTCCAACATGATTGTGCTAATTTACCTTATACCAGAAATATGTTTCCATATCTTCATCAAAACTTTGCAAAATTATATTTCAATGCAGCATTAATACATAATTATCAAATTACTAGTGAGCTGTGTTTACTTTCATATTTCTGTTGACCACTTAGATTTTCTCTTCTATAATTATCCTGATTATATATTTTGTATATTTTTCCCTTGGGATAATTTATAGAAATTCTTTATATATAATAGACTAATTATCTAACATTTATATATGTTGCAAAAAATTTTACCTAAGTAAATTTATAGTCAATAGTCAGTATTTAGTCTTTTCTCTTTTACAATGTTGGTATTTTTAATTTAAAAGTGGTTGGATTTTCAATGTTTTATTTTTTGTGCTTTCATGTCCTATTTAAATATTTTTTTGTATATCTAAGTCATGGATATTTTATGTTTTACTCTCAAAGCTTTACAATTCAAATCTTTAATCCATTTGGAAATTATTTTCATAAAATGTAAAGTAGGAATACAAGATAATTTTTTACATGTATAAACATTTATAGCACCAGTTTATTGGACCATGTTTTGCTGATGTACATGCTCCTGGTTTCATGCATCAAGATTTCACAGTCCCATGGATCTGTTTATTATTTCTTTTTATGGATTCCATTGATCCATTTGTCCACCCTCACATCATACCAACACCATAATGTCTTTACTATTACTGCTTTTTAATAAGTTCTCATTCTGATACAGTAAGTTCCCATCTTGTTCTCCTTTAAAATTGTCTTCGCTATTTTTAGATCTCTTCTCTACCACATAAATTTTAGAAGAAGTTTGTCAAGATGCATGCAAAATTCTTTCACAATTTTGTTAGAATTACATTGAATTTGTAGGTTAATATGGGGGGTGAGAGGAATGTAATGTTTATAATATTGAGTTCCTCTGCATGATCCTGGTCAATGTTTGGGTCTTCATTTTTTTTTCTTTTATAGTTTGTTGTCAAGTTGGTTTCCATATAATATCTAGTGCTAATCTCAACTAGTGCCCTCCTTCAAGCCCATCACTCCTTGTCGCCTCTTTCCCTACCCCCCATCAACCCAGTTTGTTCTCTGTATTTAAGAGTCTCTTATGGTTTGCCTCTCTCCCTCTCCTTAACTATTTTTCTTCTTCCCCTCCCCTATGGTCTTCTGTTAAGTTTCTCCTGTTCCACATATGAGTGAAAACATATGGTATCTGTCCTTCTCTGCCTGACTTAATTCATTCAGCATAACACTCTCAAGTTCCAACCACATTGCTACAGATGGCCAGATTTCATTCTTTCTCATTGCCGTGTAGTGTTCCATTGCGATATATAAACCACATCTTCTTGATCCATTCATCAGTTGATGGACATTTGGGCTCTTTCCATGATTTGGCTATTGTTGAAAGTGCTGCTATGAACATTGGGGTCCATGTGCCCCTATGCATCAGCACTCCTGTATCCCATGGGTAAATTCCTAGCAGTGCTATTGCTGGGTCCTAGGGGAGTTCTATTGTTAATTTTTTGAGGAACCTCCACATTATTTTTCGGAGAGGCTGCACCAATTTACATTCCCACCAACAGTGTACGTGGGTGCCCGTTTCTTGTTTGGGTCTTCTGTAAGCCTTTAAATAAAGTTGTATTATCTCAATAAGGGTCATGAACATTTTTTATTAAATTTATGTCTAGGCACTTTATTTTTGATGTTATTATACATATAAACTTTTTTAATGTTTATTTTTGAGAGACAGAGACAGAGCACGAGCAAGGGAGGAGCAGAGAGGGAGGGAAACACAGAATCTGAAGCAGGCTCCAGGCTCTGAGCTGTTAGCACAGAACCAGTCATGGGGCTCAAACTCACACACCGTGAGATCATGACCTGAGCTGAAGTCAGAAGTTTAACCGACTGAGTCACCCAGGCGCCCCTAAATATAAATTTTTAAATAATGCTTTTGATTCTGGTGAACAGAAATGCAATTGATTTTTTATATTAAACTATTATTATGTAACTTTACTAGGCGTACTAAGCATTTATCTTCCAATTCTCTAGGATTTTTTTTATAGAGACAATTACACTATCTGAAGCTAATAATAGCTGTGGTTCTTCCTCATAATCATTTTACCTTTCATGTCTTTTGCGTTTTGTTCTGGCTTCTGAAAAATTACAGATTCAACCATAACAAGCATCCTTGTCTTATTCTTTATAGGTACTGCATCTCATGATTTAGTAGTAATTATGTTTAGCCCAGCAATGTGGTAGGTGACTTTTACCAGGTTAAGACAGTCTCTACTTGTTTTCATTTTTGTTCATTGAATTATGAAAAATTATTGAACCAAATAATTGTTCTGTATCTATTGAGAAGATCATATGTCTTTTTAAATATATTAATATGGCAAGTTATAACAATAAAATTTCCAATGTTAAAAAATGTTTTCATTCTGGGATAAATACAAGTAAGTCTTGCTTACTGATGATTAGTACCTTTTCCCTGCTTCTGATGTTTCTTTCCTGCAAAAAAAGCTCAGTTTGTATAATTGCAGACTCTCTCTTCCCATTTTATCCACTAAATTCCTAAAAAGATGGCATGACATGTCTGATTAGTAAAACTGAAAGCAATCTGGCATGCTTCGCTCTGCTCTAATTCTTTGCAGCAATCAACTACTAAAGCCCATGCTCCCCAGAGGGGATTCCCAGAGGCACTTTCCCACCACGTGGAAAAGAGGCAATGTTCCTATCACTGCCATTAAGACTGGGTGGAAAAAATATCTACTCATTATGTTCACTGGCAGCAAATAATTTGACTAATAAACTTAAAATTTGGGGCGTGCCTGGCTGAATCAGTTGGGGGGATGTGCCACCATTGATCTTCAGGTTGTGGGTTTGAGCCCATGTTGGATGTAAAGATTACTTAAAAATAAAATCTTTTCAAAAATAAATAAATAAACCTAACAATTTCCCCCAGGTGTCCAAAGGTGATATTATGGCCCCCATAGACATTATCTTTTATTTATCAACTTGTTCAAATCCAAAAAGGAAGAGAATAGATATTTACTAGAGCCTTTTTGAGACCTTAGAAATTGTGTGTTTAATACATGAATGGATTTGAATGATGAATGTGTATTTAAGTTGTTTGCATCTAAATTCACAGTGAGGTTGGTTCTCATTTTCTTTTCTCCTAATTTACTTATTTTGGTTCCAATGCAATATTGACATGAATTGGAAAATGTTTTTTATTGATTTTCAAGGAGAGTTTATATAATATTAGAATTAGTTGTTCCATAAATGCATAACAGAAGTTTCCTATAAATGGAGACAAATATTTGTTTTAATAAACTTTAAAATTATAAGTAAAGTCATTTAATAATTTTAAAATATTTAAACATTTCACACACACACACACACAAACACACACACAACTGCTATCACTATGTATTTAACCTACTTTTTTTCTTTAAAAAATTTAGAAAACAAAATAACTTTCCCAAGTTATATATATGGACTAAAACACAGTTCAACAAACACCATGTAGCAGCAAACAAGTGTAAAATAGAAAGTAAGTTTTATTATTATGTTTGACTTTCCTGGGTAAATGAATCAAGCAAGAATGAACTTTATTCCATTTTTTCCCCAAAAGAACACACAATAGGGAAAATAATAAGGAATTATTATTTTAAATGTAAAAATTTCTGGTCTATGAAGAATATTATAGACAAAGTTAATAGATAACAGAATGTGAGAAAATTTTTGTCAAGTTAACAACAACAAAGTGTTCAAAATATATTTTTAAAAAGAGCGTCCATCCATAAATTAACTCACAGAGATATTGATTAAAAATATGATTTCAATATTCTAAAAAAATATATATTATACAAAGATTAAATTAATTTCTGGGTAGAAAATAAAAAAAATAAAAATGGACATGTCGCTTTACAACTATTTTCTTGGTGTAAAAAATATTAAGAAAATATCAATATTCACCAAAAAGTGAGGATATGGCAATCCTCATGAGCAATTCGCAGGAGTGTACACTGGTGCTTCCATTATGCAATGTCATCTGGAAAACATAGTCAAGACAAATATATGCATACCCTAAATTTCAAAAATTTTGTCCCTAGAAAAATTCTGAGTTATTTCTAGTGTACATAAAGTGGAAGCAAAAAGCACTGAGTTATCTCTGGTGGAAACAAGTTGTAGGGAGCTGACTATCCATTGTTAGGAAAGCACACAGATAAATTATGATGGATGGACATCATACAGTAATGTTACTCAATGTGTGGTACCTGGACCAGCACCCCAGGTCTTGGACTCTGTTTCCACTCTATGATGTGATAAGAATTGAACGTGAGATTAAGCATCTAAAACTATTACAGAAGTTTGACAATGTTGATAACGTTTTATTGCTATATGCAACAATACTGGTCCATAACATATAACAAATTTTGCAAAGAAAATGGTCCCTTACCATAGATAACTTGCTAAACATTTCCCACAAAAGATTCTACTTGGGCATGAGTCCATGGTGATGGACAGAGCAGAATTAATAAGGAGACAGAAAAAGTTAGATGAGAATTTAGAAATAAATTAAAGCAAGGACATATAGAAATTTATGGGTAAATCAAGATTTTCATACAAAATAATTTATGTAAACTAGGATTTATGAGTTGAAATGTATGCAGCATAAAAGAAAGCTTAATTTTTAAAAGTATGTTTTTAACATGTCCCCTAATTAATAGATTTAAGAAATATATTTAAGAAAAGCATAAATTCTTTTTTTTTAATGTTTTATTTATTTCTACGAGAGAGAGAGAGAGAGAGACAGCGTGAGCAGGGGAGGGTCAGAGAGAGAGGGAGTCACAGACTGAAACAGGCTCCAGGCTCTGAGCTGGCAGTCAGCACAGAGCCCGACGCGGGTCCCGAACCCACGGACCGCGAGATCATGACCTAAGCGAAAGTCGGACACTTAACCGACTAAGTCACCCAGGCACCCCAAGAAAAGCTTAAATTCTTAATGTAATTAAAAAGCCAGTTTGCACCCTGAGAATAAAGAAACTGATCCAGGGTAATTTCCCCAAAGTATAAATCTAAATTATCTAAAGTCAGATGTCATTGTATAGACTTTAAATGTGAGCCAATTATCTCATAGAAAATATCCTCTGAATCCACTGTGAAACCAAATATTATACCATCTCCAATTCCAAAATTAGTTAAAGGACCACATGGACTTAGCTTTCTCTGTTCTTCTTTCTTAGCATCTTTCCAGCTCATACTTAATCTTGGCTAGCCATGGAACAAAACAATGGCACTGAAGTAAGTGAGTTCATTCTCCTGGGATTTGCTGGTCAACGCAAGTCTTGGCATATCCTCTTCATAGTATTTCTAGTGATCTATGTGGCCACCCTAGTGGGTAATATTGGCATGGTCCTACTCATCAAGACTGATCCTTGCCTTCACACCCCGATGTACTTTTTCCTCCAACACTTGGCATTGGCTGATCTCTGCTACACCTCCGCTATCACTCCCAAAATGCTGCAAAACTTTGTAGAAACAGAGAAATCCATCTCATTCATAGGGTGTATGGTACAATTACTAGTCTATGGTGCTTTTGCAACGATTGACTGTTACATCCTGGCTGCAATGGCAGTGGACCGGTATGTCGCCATCTGCAATCCACTCCGCTATCCGATAGTCATGTCGCAGACAGTCTGCGTTCAGCTCCTGGTTGGCTCATACTTCATAGGTTTCCTAAATGCCTCTGTAAACACAGGTTTTACCTTTTCACTGAACTTTTGCAGATCCAATAAAATTAACCATTTTTTCTGTGATGAACCCCCAATTTTAGCTCTCTCTTGTTCCAACATTGACTTCAACATCATGCTGCTAACTGTCTTTGTGGGGTTCAACTTAACGTTCACTGTGCTGGTGGTCTTCTTGTCCTACATGTATATCCTGGCTGCCATCCTGAAGATATCTTCCACTGCAGGGAGGAAAAAAGCCTTCTCCACCTGTGCCTCTCACCTGACAGCCGTCACTATTTTCTATGGGACCCTCTCTTACATGTATCTGCACCATGGGACCAACGAGTCTCAAGAACAAGAAAAAATGGCTTCTGTGTTTTATGGCATTATGATCCCCATGTTAAACCCCCTCATCTATAGCCTAAGAAACCAAGATGTGAAGGAAGCCCTAAAAGCGCTTAAAAAGAAGTGCTTCTAGTTGGAACTTTGATTTCTAACTCAACATGACTCAACAAGCAAGCCAACAGTTCTCTCTTATTTTCAACAGAAGATGCGACAAATGTTTGTGAGATACAGTCTTCCTCAGCTGTAGCAACAGCATCTGGAAGATACTGGAAAAACATGTTAAATGAATAATAGATAAGCTTCTAACTCACATGTTTCTTAAAGAGGAAGAATCTGAAAAGAATATCTTTGATGTTGCTTTTGTACATTTTGAGGAGCTCTGTTTTCAAATACTCAACATTAAAAAAAAGAGAAAAGTTTACTTAGGAGAAACGCATAATCAATATTATAGAAGTATCTCTATCAATGGCAGTAGAAGGAAATCACCAAGACAAAAATATTTATTTGTCTTCTCCTAAAACATGAAGAGATAAGAAGATCAATACAACAGACATGAAAGTCCAGGAATAGATCCAAACCCATAAGATAATTTATTATGTGATGATGGTGATACCTCAGTCATGGAATGTATATAGATTATGTAATAAATACTATGGAAATAATGATTAATTTGGTGTTGGAATAAAGCTGGAAACTCATCTACATAAAAATAAATTTTAAATGGCTCAGTGATTTAAACTTTAAAATTAAACATTAAAGACAATAAATAAAAGAAAACACTAAACTCCTTAAGCCTTTAGAGTGAGGAAATCCTGCATAAATACGAAACAAAACACAAAATAAATTTGTTGCATAAAAAGTCAAAGCTTTCTTCATAACAAAATATACTATTAGCAAAGTAAAATAATTAATATTGAGAAAGAAGTATTTGCAACAGTTATAAAGAAGGGTATTTGACTCAAAATACCACTATAAAAGCAAGCAAAATACTTTTATAAGAAGACAATCTATATGAACAAATTATTCATAAAGAAATAATGCTAATTTTTATAGAAATATAGAAGGATTATATACCTGACTCAGAAAAAAAGGCACACAAAACTAAATTATTCATTTATCATAATTACAAAGCATAATAAAAGATTCTTAACATTGTGTTAGGATTTGAAGAAGTACTGACTCTAGATTTGCTACAACTGTTTTAGATAATGCCTCACACTGAAAGACAGATGGACAACCCTTTGACTCAGAGATTCCCCTACTAAATATCCTCTAATCCTAAGGACAAATCAAACTTATGGACATTAATACATTTATTTATCACATTGTTTTTATTAGCAAAGATTGGAAGCCATATTGTTTACCATTTGGAGAGTGAAGAGTCTGATAAACAGATTAAGAAATGCAGCTGCTCAAAATAAAAAGAGTGAGATTTATCTTTCCATACAGATCACCCAAAGATATTAAGTGAAATGCAAGCTGAAGAACAATGTACAGAATATGCTGTCATTTCTATGATGAAGAAGAAAACATATAAATATCAGTGTTTACCAAATACAACGCAAGGTTTGTATCCGGACAAATAACAGAAGGTTTTTTTAAAATTTTTATTTATTTCTGAGAAAGAGAGAGAGCGAGAGCGAGCAGGGGAGGGTCACAGAGAGAGGGGGACACAGAATATGAAGCAGATTCCAGGCTCTGAGCTAGCTGTCAGCACAGAGCCCAAGGCAGGGCTCGAACCCATGAACTGTGAGATCATGACCTGAGCTGAAGTCGGATGTTCAACCGACTGAGCCACCCAGGCGCCCCAATAACAGAAGATTTTTAACAGTAGTGACCTCCAGGGAGGAAAACTGGAGATTAGAATGGAGGGATAAAGGGGGTCTTGGGTTTTTACACTATGTGCTTTCACACTTCTGAAATTTTTACCATGGCGATGCTTTCTTATACAACCGCCCAAAAATGGAAGGTAGAGAGGATGGAAGGATGGGAAGCAAGAAGGGAAAAAGCAAGGAAAGAAGGAAGAGAAGGAGGGAGAAAGAAGAGGCAGGGAAGCAGGGAGGGAGAGAAAAGCAGGACAAAAAGTAATTTGTCAGACGCAGGACAACGCCCAAAAAGAAAAGCAAGAAGTCTCCAATGGCAGTCGTGCAAAGATAAATTTGTGCTCTCTGGAAATCCAAACTTTTCTTCAGAAGAAAATAACTGTTCAAGATTGTTGTTTCCAATTGCACCTCAGTCCCAGAGCCTCAGAGTCCCAAGAGAGCCAGTGTTGATTCCCTAGATCCCAGCTATAAAATCTGGGACTGGAAGGAAGTGCAGAGAAAGCTCAATGGGAAATCAGCTTGCACCTGTGGCAGAAAAGAATACTGAGACAACTCCAGTGTAAGTAAAGCAATATAATTCCCAGTTTTCAACATCAGCTGTTTATCAGTGCGTTGTATGCAGAAAGTGGCAGAGTGAAAGGGTCAGAGCCGAAATATCCCCATTTCACCCCAATACCAGGAGGAATCACTTCATCACTGGTAATGTAATGGGAAAGGAGAAAAGGAACTCAGCTGGACTGAATGTTTCCTGAGAAAAGACATGAATGAACAAATAACTGTAAAAATCAATCAATAGGTCAAATGATCAATATTGTATGCCTTTAAAGTATTCTTTGCATACATTGTTACAGCCATTTGATGAGCACCCATTCAATACCTGCCCCTTTGCTGGGAAATTTGCATAAATTTGCTCACTTGATCCTCATATAACTGTAAAACAGGCTTTACTTTTTCCTCTTCTGAGTCTCAATGTTTCAACTTTTATTTTGAAGTAATTAACATTCACAGGAAGATTGTACAAAAACGTGCAAGATAGTACACAGAAGTTCCATGTATCCTTCACCCATTCTCCTCCAGTGGTTACATCTTACATAATTATACTATGATATCAAGCCAGGAATATACTAGTGCCAATACTATGATATCAGACCAGGTGTGTGTAACAATGTGTGTATGCAGCTCTTTGTCATTTTACCCCATGTTTATATTTGTATAACAATCACTACAATCAAGATGGAGACCGATGCTACCACAGATGCCTGATTCCATACAGACTTCCCTCATGCTACCCCTTATGGTCACATCTTTCCTCCTCCACCTGACCTCTTGTAATCACTAGTCTGTTCTCCATCTCTATAATGTTGTCATTTGGAGAATATTAGATAAAAGAAATCCTACACTATGTGACCTTTTCAGTTGGCTTTTTTCACTCAGCATAATACCACTGAGATCCACCAAAGTGTTACAAGTATAATAGTTTGTTCCTCTGGGTTGCTGGGTAATACTCCACAGTATAAATGTACCATTGTTTTTTAAAGCAGTCACCTATTGGAGGACATTTTGGTTGTTTGTGGTTTTCAACTATTACAAGTGAAGTTGCTATCAAAAATTATGTACAGGATTTTATGTGGGCATAAATTTTGTGCAAACATAATTTCTCAAGAATATAAGTACTGGGTGGTATGCTAAGTGTGTGTTTAGTTTTTAAGAAACAGCCAAACTATTTTCCAGAGTGATTGTACCATGTTACATTTCTCCCAGGAGTGTATGAGAGATTCAGCTATAGTGCATCCCCCTCAGCATTTAGTATTATCACTGGTTTTTATTTTAGCTATTTGATGAGTGGGCAGTGATGTCTCATTGTGTTCTTTATCTGCATGTAACTAATACCTAATGTACGGCATCTCATCATAAGGTTATTTACCATCTCTGTGATATAAGCCCTCTTTGGTGAATTGTCCATTCATGTCTTTTACCTGCTTTCTAATTTGATTGTTTCCTTTAATATTGAGGTTGAGAATCTATAGTCTAGGTATATGAAGGACTCTAGTCCTTTGTCAGATATATTTTATCAACTTGAGTGAAATGTGGAAACCTTAATTCCCTTTGCATTTCTTTATTCTCCCCATTTAGAATATACTTGTCTGAAATATTTCTTCCACACTCATTAAGAACCACATTAGAAGAGTCAAAATGTTTGCATCAACTGTCAAACATAACTCAGAAAACTTAAGAGAAGCATCTTGTATTTATCTATATGTTTGCTCTGACCATCTTATCCTTCTTTTCCCAAAGTTATAAGACTCCTTCTTTTCAAATCAACTAAAAGAAAGACTTTGGCAGAGTGTATAGAAAAATATGCTGTGCAAGAAACTCACTTCAAATCTAGTGATATTTGTAGGTTTAAAGTAAGAGGGGACCAAGATATGCCATGCAAACACTAATCAAAAGAATGAAAGAGTAGCTATATTAATATCAGATGTAGATTTCACAGCAAAAACAAATAAACAAACAAAAATTACCAGAGACTGATGCTGCATAATGATAAAAAGTTTAACCTTTGAAGAATAAATAGCAATCCCAAATGCGTATAGGCACCCAGCAATGATCTGTCAGCATCTATATTGTGCCTACTCAGAGAAAACACACACATTACTTTTAAATAAATAAACCAAATAAAACATGAATGTTTAACTTCTTTTTGATCTTTGCTCTGTTTTAGTTTTCTGTTTTTATAGTTAACCTGTCATAACTTCTTGATTCAGAGACACACATTAAAAAAAAATAAATGTACTTCTTAAAACAAAAAATACTGTACGTAACTGTGATCTTTATATAACTTTATCTGTTTTTCTACACTTCATAAGTCTTTCATTTACTCTTTCATTGATTAATTTATTCAGGTATTCAAGTTACCACTATTTACAGAAGCAGGCACTTGCCCAAGCTTCTGTATTCATGGAACCTACAATGAATGAGAAAAATGGAAATTAAGCAAAGAGGCATAAATAATCTTACAAATAACTATCAGTGTTAAACTGATGGAAGACAAAACGACCAAGCTAATGGCTTGGCACACATGGCTCATTTGAGTGGTCAGAACAATGCCTGAGGAAGAGGCATTCAAACCAAGGCCAGAATAAATAGTAAGAATTACCGATGGGAATAAAAAGTGGACCAACCAGAGGGTACTTAAGGCAAAGGAAGGAAAATGCTGGAAGGGCCAGAAGTGGAGGAGAGCAAGGAACAAGAAGAGTCCATGATGGCAGCTGCATAGTTAGCAAGGAAAGAAGAGACATGAGTATAGGAAGTAATGTAGGAACAAGATCATGTGGATTCTATGGGCAAGTCAAGCTTTTTAGATAAAATAATTCATATTTAGTTTTATTGTGGTTTTATAAAATATATATGGTGCATAAAAAAGCAAAAATAAATATTATATATATTCCTTAATTGATAGATTTTTTCTTTCAACTTTGGCTTTATTTTTTTACTACATTAATACAGTGTATGAGTGTGCTCTTTGTTTTGGGGTAGATTCCTGAGGTCCGTCGCTTACATACAACACCAAGTGCTCATCCCAGCAAGTGCCCTTTTCAATGCCCATCACCCATTTCCCCCTCTTCCCCACCCCTCCATCCACCCTTAGTTTGTTCCTTGTATTTAATAGTCTCTAGTGGCTTTGCCTCCCTCCCTCTGTGTTTATAACTATTTTTCCCCTTCCCTTCCCCCATGCTTTTCTGCAAGTTTCTCAAGATCCACATATGAGTGAAAATATATGATATCTGTCTTTCTCTGGTTAACTTATTTACCCACTCAGTAAAATGCCTTCCAGTTCCATCCACGTTGCTGCAAATGGCATGATTTCATTCTTTCTCATTGCCAAGTAGTATTCTATTGTAAATGGAATCTTTATCTATTCATAAGTTGATGGACATTTAGGCTCTTTCCATAATTTGGCTACTGTTGAAAGCACCACTATAAACATTGGGGTACATGTGCCCATATGAATTAGCCCTCCTATATCCCTTGGATAAATTCCTAGTAGTGCTATTGATGAGTCATAGGGTAGTTCTATTTTTAATTTTTTGAGGAACCTCCACACTATTTTCAAGAGCAACTGCCCCAACTTGCATTCCCACCCACAGTGCAAGAGGGTTCCTGTTTCTCTAATCCTCGCCAGCATCTGTAGTTTCCTGAGTTGTTCATTTTATCCACTCTGACTGGTGTGAGGTGGTATCTCAGTGTGATTTTTGATTTCTAAATACTACGTTTAATACTAATTCTGCTTATTTCTCTTTACATTTTTTATATGACTACTAAAAATTTTATTTTATTATTTTACTTTTTATTTATTTTTTAAATGTAACTTATTGTCAAGTGGTGACACGTATTGAGGAGGGCACTTGTTGGGATGAGCACTGGGTATTGTACGTAAGTGATAAATCACAGGAATCTACCCCCCAAACCAAGAGCACACTATATATACTGTATGTCAACTAAACAATAAACTAATAGGTTTATAAAATGCCAACCAGTTTGCACCCTGAGAACATCCTTTTGGCCAATGAGAGTTTCCCCAAACTGTAGTTGAAGTTCTCTAAGTTGGGGGGCAAGGTTCAGTCTTATTAAAGGCTAAATGTTAGTCTTTCATATCCAAGTCAATTAGGTAACAGAAACTATTCTCTGGCTCCACCTGTGAAACCAAATATTATACCATCGCCAATTCCAAAATTAGTTAAAGGACCACATGGACTTAGCTTTCTCTGTTCTTCTTTCTTAGCATCTTTCCAGCTCATACTTAATCTTGGCTAGCCATGGAACAAAACAATGGCACTGAAGTAAGTGAGTTCATTCTCCTGGGATTTGCTGGTCAACGCAAGTCTTGGCATATCCTCTTCATAGTATTTCTAGTGATCTATGTGGCCACCCTAGTGGGTAATATTGGCATGATCCTACTCATCAAGACTGATACTTGCCTTCACACCCCGATGTACTTTTTCCTCCAACACTTGGCATTAGATGATCTCTGCTACACCTCCGCTATCACTCCCAAAATGCTGCAAAACTTTGTAGAAACAGAGAAATCCATCTCATTCATAGGGTGTATGGTACAATTACTAGTCTATGGTGCTTTTGCAACGATTGACTGTTACATCCTGGCTGCAATGGCAGTGGACCGGTATGTCGCCATCTGCAATCCACTCCGCTATCCGATAGTCATGTCGCAGACAGTCTGCGTTCAGCTCCTGGTTGGCTCATACTTCATAGGTTTCCTAAATGCCTCTGTAAACACAGGTTTTACCTTTTCACTGAACTTTTGCAGATCCAATAAAATTAACCATTTTTTCTGTGATGAACCCCCAATTTTAGCTCTCTCTTGTTCCAACATTGACTTCAACATCATGCTGCTAACTGTCTTTGTGGGGTTCAACTTAACGTTCACTGTGCTGGTGGTCATCTTGTCCTACATGTATATCCTGGCTGCCATCCTGAAGATATCTTCCACTGCAGGGAGGAAAAAAGCCTTCTCCACCTGTGCCTCTCACCTGACAGCCGTCACAATTTTCTATGGGACACTCTCTTACATGTATCTGCACCATGGGACAAACAAGTCACAAGAACAAGAAAAAATGGCTTCTGTGTTTTATGGCATTATGATCCCCATGTTAAACCCCCTCATCTACAGTCTGAGAAACCAAGATGTGAAGGAAGCCCTAAACGTGGTTAGAAAGAAATGCTTCTGGTTTGATAATTGATTTCTAATTTTTTACCCTTGTAAACGAGACTGACAGTGCTTACTTTTAAGAAATCCAAACCAAAGAGCCAAGCAAAATAGGAAAATTTGCTCAATCTTTCTAATACTGAGCTGCAAATTAAAGTTTAACAGTGAGATAACCAGTTTACACTAATGTAACTGGCAAAACTGAAAAAGATTCATAACACCTACTAATTGCTGTGATGTAAGGGAAATCATGTTCTCACTCACTGTTAATGGAAAATTGAAGTGTTACTTCACGCTAGATAGTATCTGGCAATATCTTTTTTAAATTATTTTTATTTTATTTTTGAGAGAGACAGAGCAGAGTGGGAGTAGGGGAGGGGCCGAGAGAGGGGGGGGACACATAGAATCTGAGGCAGGCTCCAGGCTCTTAGCTGTCAGCACAGACCCTGACCTGGGGTGGGGTGGGGTGGGGTGGGGTGGGGGGCTTAAACTCACGGACTGTGACATCATGACCTGAGCTGAAGTTGGACTCTTAACCACCCAGGCATCCCGGCAATATCTTTTCTAAACAAACCAAGAAAAAGTTTTCAATTCAGAATTTCAAACTCACAAACTGATCTATGGAAATAAAAATTCCAGTCTACAAGGTCATATATTTAATAGATATCAAATTGCAGCATTGCTTAGGAAGATAAGACCAAGATAGTGAATATTTCTCAATAGGGAAATAAATTGGTATTTGTTATGATTCCAAAATCTATATCTGTTGCTATATGGCAAATTTCTACACGTTTGGGGGCTTAAAACACAATTATTATTTTATACTTTTATGGGTCAGGAATGTGGACACTGCTTAAATACATCCTCTCAGATGCTACAATCAAGGTGTCAACCAGGACTGAGAACTCATCTAGAGGCTCAGCTGGGGATTCAGTTTCCAAGCTCCCTAATGTGATAGGCAGAACTCACATACTTGCAGTTGTAAGACTGAGATTCCTGCCTTCCAATTAGCCATCAGCCAGAGGTTTTGCCCAGCTCTTAAAGGCTACCCACAGTGTTTTCATAACATGGCACTTTACCTTCAAAGCCGGGAAGCCAGATATAATCAGTATATACACCATGTGAAACAAAACACACCTCTATGACCAAATCGTACTGCCACTTCAAGAGTCAGTCTCTCTTAGAAGTTTTCCCAGCTCAGCCCTTCTTTCTTGCCAACATTCTACCCCTGGAGGTAATTCTTTCTTCCACCGAGTACCTACAGCACTTTCTTTATTATTTATCACTTCCTATATAAATTACTTACTTATGAGACCCTCACTATCATTTAACATTGTCTTTCTATGACCTTTTAACATCTTGTGTAGAGCCTTAGACACAGCAGGTATCCTATAAATATTGAATGAATAAATGGTGATAAAATACAATACTATGGACAGCTTTCTAATTGGAAGTTATGTGAGTATGTAGCCTGCACTAGTGGTCTTTAAATACCAATCTGAGGGCACCTGAGTTTCTCAGTCAGTTAAGCGTCTGACTTCAGCTCAGGTCATGATCTCACGGTTCATGGGTTGAAGCCCTGTGTTGGGCTCTATGCTGACAGTTAGCTCAGAGCCTGGAGCCTGTCTTTGGATTCTGTGTCTCCCTCTCTCTCTGACCCTCCCCTGCTCATACTGTCTCTCTCTCTCAAAAATAAATACAACATTAAAAATTAAAAAAAAAAAACAACCCACCAATCTGTGGGCAGCAGCATTCAAATGACCAGCAAAAGATTTCAAAGTACAAATAATCATAGCTTAGCCCTGGAGGTATTGATTCAGGAACATTAGCCATAGGCCAATAACTATAAATATCTATGCATGCAGAGTATTTCTGTAGTTCCGCGGTCCATTGGAAAGCAGTATTTAAGAGCCCAGGATTTTAAATAGTTTAGTAAATAGTTGATGTCCCAACCCTTTCACTTACCAGTACTGTCCCTTTACATGTTATTTTGTCTTTCAAACTTTGTTTCCCATAACAATACATTTCTCATGAGATTTTTTTGGTTTGCTTGTTTGTTAGAAATTGATAGGTAAGCTAATGAATAGAAATCATAGTACCTGGCACTAAGGTGTGGCAGTCTTTATAAAAATGCCCTCATGATATAGGAGTGCTGATGCATAGGGGCACATGTACCCCAATGTTCATAGCAGCACTCTCCACAATAGCCAAAACATGGAAAGAGCCTAAGTGTCCATCAACTGATGAATGGATCAAGAAGATGTGATTTATACAATGGAATCGTACGTGGCAATGAGAAAGAATGAAATCTGGCCATTTGTAGCAACATGGATGGAACTTGAGGGTGTTATACTGAGCAAAATAAGTCAGGCAGAGAAGGACAGATGCCATATGGTTGCACGTATAGGAGGATTAGGAGGAGCTTAACGGAGGACGGTGTGGGAGAAGAAGGGGAAAAATGGTTGGGGAGAGGGAGGGAGGCAAGCTATGAGAGACTCTTGAAAGCTGAGAACAAACTGAGGGCTGATGGGGGTGGGGGAGAGGAAAGGGGGGTGATGGGTATAGAGGAGGGCACTTGTGGGAATGAGCACTGGGTGTTATATGGTAACAAACTTGACAATAAACTATTTAAGGAAAATAATTAAATTAAATTAAATTAAATTAAATTAAAAATGCCCTCATTACACACACACACACACTCAATAAAAAGTCTCCCAAGTTTTGCAACATGAAAATGTTCCCCTTGTAAGAAATTCCTCTCTCCTTCAGCAGAAAACTAACCAAAGAAGGCTGTTTTCTTTGATGCTGTCTCAGCACCTAGAGCCACAGACATTCAAGGGAACAGATACTTATTCTTACTCCCATACCTCAACTATACACTCTCTTCTTGGAGAAATCACTTAGTGAAACATTCGGCTGCACTAGCCTGGGGGAAAATCTAAAGATAAATTCCCTGTAAATAAATCAGATTGCATTTTTCCTATTCAGTTGTGCATTATTTCAACAGAGGAGAGCCACAATAAAATCTATAAGATTGGAGCCAAGATGCCAGTATAATTAACTCCAAGGTTGGGTATAGTCATCTTATCTTCAGCAAAGTAAAAATATGAATGGAAAGAGAAACATATCAATCATATTGAGTAGTTGTGAAATGATCAGGGAGATGACAGCTAACATGTTCATAATGATCCCAACTGAACCAAACGACTTTTACCGAATATAAGCAATAATAAGACAAGGCCACTCCATGAGTGAGATGGAGTCAGACAAAGAAAAGGCCACTCTGAGACGATGTCTGAAAAATAATAGGAACAAGAACTCTTGGCAACTAAAAAAGCAGCTAAACATTTCCCTTTCCAACTAAAAGGAGTAAAACTTCTTTCCCTAACCACTTTAATTTCTCTCTTTCTGTTATAAATTACAAAACTATCTAATCACCAAATTCCTGATAACGCTCAAAACAGAACTTGCCTCCACTTCTGAAATCCTTCTTAGAATCATCCAGCACAGGCTTAAATCCTACAAAAGTCCTTCCTGGTTTCCTCTTATCCAAAACTCCGGGCGCTCTGAGGTGTGAGGTGGTCATCCTCACTGCAGAATGTGAAAGAAACCTGACTACATATGTGCTCCTGGTGTTGCTTGGCTATTACTCATTGACAGTGTGAACTGTGCCACATGCATCTCTTATCTCTCTTGAATTTGGCTTCTTTCTGTTATTCATTTTCTTATCACAAAAGAAACTAATATGTGCCCATGATTTTTTTAAATCTAGCTAGTTTTAAAGTTATGTTTATTCCTCCACTTTCTTTTTTTTTAATAGTTTATTGTCAAGTTGGTTTACATATAACACCAGTGCTCATCCCAACAAGTGCTCTCCTCCATGCCCATCACCCCCTTTCCCTTCTCCCCCACCCCCATCAGCCCTCAGTTTGTTCTCAGCTTTCAAGAGTCTCTCATAGCTTGCCTCCCTCCCTCTCCCCAACCATTTCTCCCCTTCTTCTCCCACACCGTCCTCCGTTAAGCTCCTCCTAATCCTCCTATATGTGCAACCATATGGCATCTGTCCTTCTCTCCCTTATTTTGCTCAGCATAACACCCTCAAGTTCCATCCATGTTGCTACACATGGCCAGATTTCATTCTTTCTCATTGCCACGTACGATTCCATTGTATAAATCACATCTTCTTGATCCATTCATCAGTTGATGGACACTTAGGCTCTTTCCATGTTTTGGCTATTGTGGAGAGTGCTGCTATGAACATTGGGGTACATGTGCCCCTATGCATCAGCACTCCTATATCCCTAGCAGTGCTATTGCTGGGTCATAGGGGAGTTCTATTGTTAATTTTTTGAGGAACCTCCACACTGTTTTCCAGAGGGGCTGCACCAGTTTTCATTCCCACCAACAGTGTAGGAGGGTGCCCGTTTCTCCACATTCTCACCAGCATCTATAGTCTCCTGATTTGCTCATTTTAGCCACTCTGACTGGCGTGAGGTGATATCTCTGTGGTTTTGATTTGTATTTCCCTGATGAGGAGGGATGCTGAGCATCGTTTCATGTGTCTGTTGGCCATCTGGATGTCCTCTTCGGAGAAGTGTCTGTTCATATCTTCTGCCCATTTCTTCACTGGATTATTTGTTTTTCGGGTGTGGAATTTGGTGAGTTCCTTATAAATTTTGGATACTAGCCCTTTATCTGATATGTCATTTGTAACTATCTTTTCCCATTCTGTCGGTTGCCTATTAGTTTTATGGATTGTTTCCTTTGCCGTGCAGAAGCTTTTAATCTTGATGAGGTCTCAGTAGTTCCTTTTTGCTCTTGATTCGCTTGCCTTTGGGGATGTGTCAAGTAAGAAATTGCTGCAGGTGAGATCAAGGAGGTTGTTTCCTGCTTTCTCCTCTAGGGGTTTGATGGTTTCCTGTCTCATGTTCAGGTCCTTTATCCATTTTGAGTTTATTTTTTGTGTGTGGTGTGAGAAAATGATCTAGTTTCATTCTTTTGTATGTTGCTGTCCAGTTCTCCCAACACCATCCGTTAAAGAGGCTGTCTTTTTTCCATTGGATACTCTTTCCTGCTTTGTCATAGATTAGTTGGCCATACATTTGTGGCTCCAATTCTGAGTTCTCAATTCTGTTCCATTCATCTATGTCTGTTTTTGTGCCAGTGCAATACTGTCTTGATGATTACAGCTTTGTAGTAGTGGCTAAAGTCTGGGATGGTGATGCCTCCCATTTTGGTTTTATTCTTCAATATTACTTTGGCTATTCAGGGTATTTTGTAGTTCCATACAAATTTGAGGATAGTTTGTTCTAGTTTTGAGAAGAATGATGGTGCCATTTTGATTGGGATTTCATTGAATGTGTAGATTGCTTTGGGTAGTAAGGACATTTTAACTATATTTATTCTTACAATCCATGAGCATGGAAAGTTTTTCCATTTCTTTGTGTCTTCTTCGATTTCCTTCATAAGTTTTCTATATTTTTCATCATATAGATCTCTTGTATCCTTGGTTAGGTTTATTCCTAGGTATTTTATGTTTTTTTGTGAAATTGAAAATGGGACCAGTTTCTTGACTTCTCTTTCCGTTCTTTCACTGTTGGTGTATAAAAATGCAACCGATTTGTGTACATTGATTTTGTATCCTGCAACATTGCTGAACTCATGGATCAGTAGGCTTAGTGATTTTCTGTCTAGTTAATCTATCCATTGCTGTAAGTGGAGTATTAAAGTCCCTGCTATTAGCACGTTCTTATCCATAAGATTGTTTTTGTTTGAGATTGTTTTATGTATTTGGGTGCTCCCGTATTCCGTGTGTAGGCATTTATAATTGTTAGCTCTTCCTGATGGACAGACCCTGTAATTATTATATAATGCCCTTCTTCATCCCTTGTTACTGCTTTTACCTTAAAGTCCAGTTTGTCTGATATAAGTATAGCCACTCCAGCTTTCTTTTGACTTCCCGTAGTATGATAGATATTTCTCCATCCCCTTACTTCAATCTGAAGGTGTCCTCAGGTCTAAAATGAGTTTCTTATAGACAGCAAATAGATGGATTTTGGTTTTTTATCCATTCTGCTGCCCTATGTCTTTTGAGTGGGGCATTTAGCCCATTTGCATTCAGTGTTATTATTGAAAAATATGGGTGTAGAGTCATCGTGTCATTTGTGGGATTCATGCTTGTGGTGGTGCCTCTGGTACCTTGCGTTCCTTGCAGCATTTCCCTCAGAGAGTCCCCCTCAGGATTTCTAGTAGGGCTGGTTTAGTAGTGACAAATTCTTTCAATTTTTGTTTATTTGGAAAGACTTTTATCTCTCCTTCTATTCTAAATGACAGATTTGCTGGGTAGAGGTTTCTTGGCTGCATATTTTTTCTGTTCATCACACTAAAAATTTCCTGCCATTCTTTTCTGTCCTGCCAAGTTTCATTAGATAGGTCTGTCACCATTCTGATAGGTTTTCCTTTGAATGTTAGAGCCATTTTATCCCGAGCTGCTTTCAAAATTCTCTCTTTGTCCTTATATTTTGCCAGGTTCACTATGATATGTCGTGCAGAAGATCAATTTAAGTTACATCTGAGGGGAGTTCTCTGTGCCTCTTGGATTTCAACGTCTCTTTCCTTCCCCAGACTGGGGAAGTTCTCTGCTCTAATTTGTTCCAGGACTCCTTCAGCACCTTTCCCTCTCTCTTCCTCTTCTGGAATTCCTATGATACAGATATTATTCTCTTTGATTGTATCGCCGAGCTCTGGAACTCTCCTTTCATGCTCCTGGATCAGCTCATCTCTCTTTTCTCAGCTTCCTCTTTTTCTAGAATTGTGCCTTTTAAATCACTTAGTCTCCTTTGTGCTTCTTCAATCCGTGCATTGCATGCCTCCATTTTATTATGCATCTCATTTATAGCATTTTTTAATTCATCACAACTATTTTTAAGCAGCATAGTCTTTGTAGCAATAGTTTCTCTGATGTCTTCCATGCCTTTTTCAAGCCCAGCGATTAATTTTATGACTATTGTTCTAAATTCTTGTTCAGTTATGGTGCTTCTGTTTTGAGCAGCTATTTAGCTGTCATTTCTTCCTGGAATTTCTTTGAAGGAGAGTTCTTCTGTTTCGTCATTTTGGTTAGCTTTCTATCTCTTCTTAGTTTTAAAAGCTTGTTAAGCACTCTGCACCTGCAAGTGCTGCTGTACCAGAGAAGGCTCTTTGACTGTCCAGGGCCTGTCTATTCAAGAAGTGTTCTTTGAATGGTGTCTCTTGGTCTCTCTTGTTGAGACCTTGGTTATTTTAATTTCCTACTCATAGTGGTATGTGGGACTCTCCACCATGTGTACTTTAGCTTGTTTCTTGAGGTAGCTCTGGAAAAGAAAACAGACAAACACACAGGGAACAAAGACACACAAATGCACAGACAAATCCAACAAACACGCAAACCTAAAGGGAAAAAGAAAAAGAAAAAAAGGAAGGGACACACACACACACACACACACAAAAGAGGAAGGAGGGAAGACAAATAATAAAAATAAAAATACATAAAAAAGAAAAAACCCAATAGACAAAGGACAGTCTAAAGCATAGAACCAGAATTCCCAACTACAAATGCATAGCCAGGTGTATGCAGTGCTGATGGAAGACAATATACAAATAGAGAAATGACAGGGCGGGGAGAAAGCAAAATTGGAAATGAAATGAGCAGGTAGAGAGACTAAGAGGCTTAATTCAGAGAGAGAAAGAGGGTAATATGGTTAGAGGCGAGGTGAAAGAAATGACGATAATGCTACTCAGAGAAACTATATAGTCTGTTTACTCCAGAGAGAGAGGTAAAAAGGTAGCAGTGGAGGTGTAGAATATACATCTAGAGAATGGATTAAATGTGACTGTTTAAGCAAGCCAGTGACTAGAATTAATCAGGGCAGTGCATCCATGTTGGTCTTGTCCAGGTTCCAGTAAAAAAAAAAAAAAAAAAAAAAAGCAGCTCTCTAGCGGGGATGGGCATGGTTTGGTGTAGGTGGGTCTTAGCCTCCACTGCCTCCCGCAGGCAGCTCCCTGAGGTCCTACCTTGGTGGTTGTGGGGAGAAAAGTGGTGACGCCCCAGTCCCTTCTCGAACCAAGCATTAAAACTCTTTTGGGTCCAATCTCCCTGTGCCATGGGCGTAGCCAAGGTGGGCCATGCTGTATGTCCCAAGCCAGGCCTCGTTTCCAGATCTTAGTCCGCACACCCCTTTGATATTGCCCAAAATATAAACTTGCAGGAGAGTCCCTCAGAGCAGTTTGACGCCTCTCACCTTCCCCCTGGGGATCCAGCTAAGCCTGAAGCACAAAGGCTCAGCTTCAGGAGCCGCCGCATCCCCTCCAGGTCGCACTGGTGAGCGAGGTCTCCTGGGGTCGCCTGGGACGACTGCATCCTCCTCGGGTCAGCTGGACAGCAGGAAACTGGATCCCTCTGTGTCCTGAGTCCAGGTTTTTCTCTTCTCCAGAGACAAGGACAGTGTCTTAAGCAGTTTCAGCCACTCTTTCTTTTTTCCCCTAGACTCACCATGGTTCCCCGCAAAGGGGGATCCCTCCCCTCCCTCTGTGTCTCTGGTTCCGGTCCCTTTTTATCTTCCCCAGTTCGCAGTCATGCTATAAGATTTTCTCAGCGCACTCCTACTCCTCTTCCTCCCAAACTCCTGGATTCTGTAACGGTTCCTATGGCTTCAGGCCTTCTCCGTTTGAGAGATGGGGGCGAGAGAAATGTACGGAGCTCCCTACTTCTCTGCCATCTTGCCTCTCTATTCCTCAACTTCCTTAAGTTTGTCATATATTTTTCCAGCTGGAGTTTGCTTCACATAAGCGTGCACGTGTGTGCGTGTGCACGCACACACGCACATACACACACACAAGCACACACAGATTTTGAATTAAAAATCACTTCACATACTATATACATTTTTCTGCAAAATGCTTTACTTACCTAACAGTACATTATTAACAGTTTTACTGAGAATACACATAGATCTACCCTGTTATTTTGGGGTGTTTCATGGAACTATAAACTATACATTCACTCTCACTTATTTTAGCATCACCCTACCTACTGCTTATATTTTGGTATAAAAAAAACAGTACTTCATAGAATCCCCTGTATTTATGGGTTTAAAGTAATTTTTTTTTCCATCTCCTTCCATCAAACATAATACTGAGGTTGAGGGAAGGTACGGTTGTTGCCCAAGATCATATACCTATAGGCTGCTAGTTTCAAGATTCAAATCTAGATCTTTCCAGAGACAAAGTCTATCTACTTTTCATGGCAGGTAGTATAAAATGAAAACTCAAGACCGCTTGAATACAATATAGTTTGGGCAACTTCAAATTACTTGTATTGTTCATCCAGTTAAAAGCCCCTTCCAGAACTTCCACTTCTACCCAAGATAGAGCAACAGAGATTGGATTTTCCATCCTACCTGAAACATAAAAAAGTGGACAAAAATGTAAACTAATGGTTTGCAAGACACTTACGTCAGGCAATAAAATACAATGTTTCTTGAGAAGCAACAAACAAATGAGCTCTTAAATTTCCCAGATCTCTCCCTTTAAGAAAGTTTCCAGACCACAGTATTAAAAGGTTAGTAGACTTCATAAATGAAATGGAGCTGAAAATCTGGAGACACCAAGGCAGCCAAAGTTTGCAGGACAGGACATTGAAGAAAAGCAGTTGCACAGACAGAAAACCCTAGATGTGCATAGGGCTCCTGTCATATATTTAGCTGAGTACTGGTCAGTACACTTTCTTCCTCTATGCACTTTTTTTCTCAGTAAAAATATGTAATATCTGTGTCTAAACCTGTAGAAATCTACAATGACCTCCCCCCCCCCCGATTTTTCTCTTTTCTAGTAGGTGAAAGGGGTAAAAATAACTTTAAAAGCCTACTGCAGGATTCATTCTTTCATTTCATCTATCCTCTGCCTTGTTCCCAGGAAAAGTTTAAAGTATATTATGGACTCTCTAACCACAAATTTTAGAATTTTATTTAAGAAAGTTTAACACACTATAACACAAAGCCATTTCATCAGATGTCACTCTGCAAAGATGATTTTAATGTTGAAATACCCATTTATTAAGTGAACATAAGCTTTATATTTGAGACAAATTATTCTGCAAAACATCATAGATGATCACAGATTGAGGTAGTTTCAGCGAACACTAGCACCATCATTCAATGATTTATAAAAGAATAAAAGATGAGGAATGTACCTGCTTGATCCATGTGAGTTTTGACATTTTCTGGCAGATGTGAGCATAACTGAAAGCAGAGAAATTGGTAGAAAAAATGGGACTTTTGCCCTAATAATTGTAAAAGGGAAGCTATAGAAAGTCAAACACTGTCCATCAACAGATGATTGGATCAAGAAGATGTGGTTTATCTATACCATGGAATACTACATGGCAATGAGAATCAATGAAATCTGGCCATGTGTAGCAACATGGATGGACCTTGAGGGTGTTATGCTGAGCGAAATAAGTCAGGCAGAGAAGGACAAATATCATATGTTTGCACGTATAGGAGGATTAGGAGGAACTTGACGGAGGAACAAGGGGGAGAAGAAGGGCGGAAATGGTGGGGGAAAGGGAGAGAGGCAAACCATGAGAGACTCTTGAATGCTGGCAAAAACTGAGGACTGATGGATGTGGGGGGGAGGGGGGGATGGGCATGGAGGAGGGCACTTTGGGGATGAGCACTGAGTGTTATGTAGAAACTAATTTGACAATAAACTATTTGTAAAAAAAAAAAAAAAGAAAGTCAAACACTGGGAAAACGTCTCCTGGAAAATCATTTAATGGAAGAATGGAATTACAACAGCATCATTCCATGGACAAATCCCATAGATGTTCTTTTATGTAAGAAAGTTTACATAAAAAGCCTGGAGACAGAATCAGACTTATTATTAACTAAAATTAGTATAGGCTTTCTAAGTGTCCACATATAGAAAATATATTATCTCATTACCTTTAATGAAATAATTCTCATTTCAGATTATGAAAAATCTGTAATCCCTATTTTCATATTATGTAACTCAGAGCAGTTGAACAATCGTTCAAATCACATAACTAAATGGAGAAACCAGGGTTTTAATTTAATCCCGGAGACTGCACTCTTGACTATTTAGATATGATAGATAGATAGATAGATAGATAGATAGGCAGACAGATAGATAGCATTGCAATTCCCATGTTGAACCCTTGATCCACAGCCCAAGAAACAAGGAAGTGATAGAAGCACTAATATGATAGCAAAGAAGTGTTTATGAACTGGACCTTGTTTCCTATTAGGGACAAGGAAATATCCAAGCAAAAGTTTTTTACAAGAAGCTATTAGCTCAAAATAATTTCTCCAATGCTGAGATTCCTAAACCCCTAAGTTACGTGAAAAGTTATAAATCCATCACAGGGATGGATTTATCTAGAAAGCAACATAGCCCGTCTGCCTAATTAGCAAGCCTCTCCTGTTAATGACTGATCTTTATAAAAAGTAGGAAAAATCAGCAATAAATATGCTTATAGCAACAGCATTCAAAGAGTGTCTGAAAACCAGCCAATGCAATATTAATCTGAGAAAAACAACTTCCACTTCCAAGAACAGCTAAGGGTAGAAAAGAGAACTTTTTGTGCACTAGGAAAGCAGGCAAAAGTCCATAAGGACATTTGAGGTAGATTGGGGTGCAAAAGAAAATGCTAAGCAAATATCCCTCAAGGTCCATGATGGAGCAGAACCTCCAAGGATAGTCAACAATAAAAAACTCTCCCCAGATCCTGTAAGTATACAGTGCTCATATTATCCCATCACCCAACAGTTCCCAGATGCTTTCTGCCAAGATCTGAGGCCATTAGAATCCCCAGAGACAGAGGACACCTCCAGCTGGCAAATGTGCTAACAGCATGGCCAGCAGTGAGCTGCCATACCAAAGAATTCTGACATGGGACCTAGCAACATTCTACCCAGTCATTGGCATTGGTTGGCAAAATGCTAGAAAGCTCTTACTCCGGCATCACAAAATCTGGTGGCTGTGTCAGTGCAGACAAGCTCTGTGTCAATGCAGACAAGCAATGACAAAATGGAGCATTTCCCAAAATGGAGTCCAGAGAACTTCTCACAAGAAGCTCAATAAGAAAATGTTTCCAAGGCCAGGAAGCAGTAAAAATTCTAAGTTAATCAGTATCATATTTGCTTACCACTGAACTTTCCAGAGGTATATTACACAGAAATGTGCATTTTGAATCTCTAAGACAGAAAAAGTATGGAGTATTTCCAAATTTGTTGGGCCACAGGACCCTTTTTAATCTATTGACCATTGCCTGTATTGTCTAAAATGCTCATTTTTTTTCATGTTTTAATATTTCCAATGTTAGGATTATCTTAAAATCCAATGTACGTTTAACAGGGCAATAAAATTATTGTAAAATTCATGATGACTGCCTATCTATCTGTATAATATAGTATGATATAATAATATAATATAATATAATATAATATAATATAATATAATATAATATAATATAATATAATTAATATAAGAAATATATGTTAACATCTTGGAATACATGTTTCCTGTATTACATTTTGAAAAATACCTCTTTTTTAAAAAGAGCTGTTTAAATATGTTTATAAAAGTAACTGAGTACAAACTGAGGGCTGATGGGGGTGGGGAAGAGGGGAAGGGGGGTGATGGGGGTGGGGGAGGGCACTTGTTGGGATGAGAACTGGGTATTATATGGAAACCAACTTGACAATAAGCTATTTAAGAAAAAAAAAGTAACTGAAGTGAGTAGACTATTGAAGTCTACCAGAAAACACCATCTGAAGAATATCTTCAGCTCTAAACAAAATACCACGTTTGTATATAATCAATATTCTATTCAGTTATTAACACATGTGCCTTAAAGATTTCCAGTAGAAAGCATGTTATTTACTCTGTTCTAGTGATTGTGGATGTTAAATGTCTTTATTCTTTAAAAAGTTCCAATGATTCAGACTGGCCATTGCACACAATCTACCTATTTTGGTGAATTCCCAGTCCCTGAAGACACTTATTACTCTCAATATTGACTAATTTTAATATAAGTCAGCTTTAGTCCTTGCCTAAGGGGAGTACACCTTGCAAACATTTTCTGGAATCCCTGCTGACCAAAGAGTAGAAGTTAATTCCAAACGGGGTCTATTTCAGTTCCAAGAATGGTTGGTCCTTCCTACCCACCAGCTCTCCCTGACCATACCTCCCCTAACAGGATACCACCTATGGCCTTAAAATAGCCAGAATGTTACCATCTGTGCTCCTTGGTAGAGTTGTTGTAACAGAATGTCACTAAACTGGAATTTATTGTCTATTTATTGTTTATTACCAAATTTCTACGGCTAGGTGCCTGAAATTAAGGTGCTGGCAAGGTTGGTTCATTCTGAGGGCTGTGAGATAAAAGTGCTGTTCCAGGCCTCGCTCTTTGGCTTGTAGATCTCCAAGCCTCTCCTTTATGTAAGAACCCCAATAATATGACATCATTTTAATTTAATTAAAATATCTCTGTAAAGACTTTCTCTCCAAATAAGGTCCCATTCTGAGGGAGTGACATTTAGGACTTCAACACATGAAATTTGAACAGGCACAATTCAACCCATGACAGCATTTATAGTAAAGGCCACTCAATTGTTCAGGAATCTAGACTCAAACATCTAGACCCAGAATAAAATCAGATCAATCCTTTATTCCCTCTTCCTTTCTGGATAGATGAGTCTCCGTATGGCAATTCGGACCTGACCTGTCATTCTAAGAGTTACTGGAATTCCATTACCTCCTGGCCAGCATGCCTCTTACACTCTTTAAAAAGAAGTGTGCTCTGCTTAACAAATCAGGGCCAGACATCCAGAGATAACTAACTGAGCGCTACTAAATTGTCAGGGGTATGACTTAAGCATAAGGAAGACTTTTAAAAAGGTGAGAGATTATTATTAAAACACTCAATTTCAAGTTTAACTACAACCTCCAATAGCACCAGACCTGAAATCAAAATTCCATGATAATCGCCAATAATGATGAAAATTATAGCAACCATTTACTGAATAGTTACTATGTGCCTGGAACAGGTACTTTATATGTATGGTTTAATCTCATCCTCACTATCACTATATGAGGTTTATGCTTTTAATTAAATTTGATGTGTAATAAAAGGCATACCACAAAAGCTGTCACATAGTGTGTGTTTAATAACCAAAGCTTACCTACATGCCTAATGAATGGATGAGAAGACTGAGCTTCAGAGACACTCAGGATTGCACTAATAGTGAAAGACGCAGCCTATATCTGGATTCAGGTATGTTAAATTCCACAGACTGAGATCATATCTACTAAACCATGCTGTGCCCATTCCTACCCCTTGTCACAGAAGCCTAAGGTTATATAAAACCCAAGATATCTGCTGCATCCTGAGTCACTGGAGCCTTTTATGGATGCCCTTATGTAGTCTTCAGAGCTTGAAAATGACTATTTTAAGATCCAACTAGGCCTTTAGAAATGTGATTTATGAGCTCCCTCTTTTTCCAGGACCCCTTCCGCCCCCCACACCCAGATAGTGTCAGAAACTTTATGAGCACCAGGAATGTCCCAGCTGTGCTTTATGAACCCAGATGGCTGAGAACTTCCTGCTTCCCAGACCTAAGTGACAGACTGGTGAAAGAAAGCCATCCCGTGGCCCAGAGAAGCCCAAGTAGTTTTCTCAACTGACTCTATCCCACACTTTCTGGCTTCCAGCAGTCCTGGGGGCTACAGACCCCAGCTCTGTGTTTGATCCACACAAGGATAGAGCTGAGCTCAAGAACTTACCTGAGCTCAAGAACTCAGAGTCAGCATGTTCCTGGGGTCTACAAAGTCAGCCTATTTGGTGTTTCTTCAGGTTCTTCAGGTTCTAAGCAGACCCTCTTCAGTCAGGAAGGTGGGAGCATAATGTGACCTTGCCACTACCACCACTGTCTCCTACTACTCTTGTAGTGGAGGGGACACTGTGGCCAGCCCAGCAAAATATGGAAAATTTTAAGAGATGCATGCTTTTTAACTTGACTTCAACTGGTGAATGTGCCAGATTCCCAGATAAATGAAAGTTGGTGAATTGAGGAAGAGCTCTCTATTTGCTTAGTTTCTAAATCAACTGTTCTCTTTGAAGTAACATTAAGGCTACCATTTCCTTTCCTTAATTTCTGCACCAGAACTATATAGTGTGTCCAAAAATATGCAAAGTACTTTTACATATGCCATCTTATGTGACACAACGACTCTATGAATCCACTCTATGTCATTGGCTCCTGTAAATACACAGAAAACAATATTCAGGATGATTCAATGGATTCCCAAATCCCTCTGCTAGGGGATCGCAAATGAAGATAGGCATTAATGGATATTTTTTTTATTCTTCTGTTTTCTTTCCATTACAACCCATTGCATCGCTGATTCTCAACACTCCTTTTCAACTCCAGTGTCTCTGATTATATTACATAAATCTTGATCAACTCAACTCGATTTTTAATCTTGTTTGACATTCCTGAATCAGTGTTCAGAAATTCATTTCTTCAACAAGCGCTTTTGGGATGCATATTGGTGTCACATTTTGAGCTGAGTGGGGGCATAAAAATGGGGGAGCCAGACATGAAGGAGCCATCCTTTCATGCAGTTTAGAGTCTAGTATTACTGCCATAACCAGTCCAGAAAGTTCTGAAGATACCAAAAGCATTGCACCAAAGAGGATGTGGTTCAACCATACCCAAACACAGGGAACAAAGGGCCTCTCATAAGGAACCTGGAGTTTAATTCCTGAAAATGTCCATCAACAAGAGTCCTGAGTGCTTGGAGGCATGATTCTAGACTAAAATGAACCATCTGAAAAGGGATCACCTAGCTAGCTATCTGTCTCCAAGAGTTGAGTAAGCTCATGAAAACATTTTTATCTTACCTTTTTACCATGTGAAATTCTCAGACTGTGCCAGACATAAGAGCTTCTGGAGTCTATGTTTTCGTAACAACTATTCATAAGAACAGGAAGAGCCAGAGTCAGTCTGACTAATGCAGCTAAATCATCATCTACACTGGGGAACAGGCCCCAGGCCATTAATGTCTGGAGCCTTGGTCTAGATCCCATAGCTCTAAATTTCACAGGGTCTCCATATTATCATTTTTTTTTAATGTTTTATTTATTTCTAGGAGAGAGAGAGAGAGAGCACGATCAGGGGAGGGTCAGAGAGAGAGGGAGTCACAGACTGAAACAGGCTCCAGGCTCTGAGCTGGCAGTCAGCACAGAGCCCGACGCGGGGCTCGAACCCACGAACCGCGAGATCATGACCTGAGCGAAAGTCGGACGCTTAACCGACTAAGCCACACAGGCGCCCCTCCATATTATCATTTTTAATCTGGGAGCTGTACTAACCTGTCAAAAATGATTGTTAGGAAGATTCTTTGAGAAAATATAGTCAAATACACTGTGAAAACTCTTATATAATCCCTCCTGGAGTCTCTGTCTTGAGATTTTCTTAAGCTCAAAAGAGGTACCATTTTTAGAGTGGTAAGGAAGTTTCTGCCATCTGGTTTGAAGAATGAAATTTGCCTTTGCAAGAGTTTATCATTCTTGGAGGGGGCTCATCAGCGTATTTAGTTTTGCAGATGTTAGGTGAGCATTAGTTTATTTGTTTTTCTGAGAAAGACCTGAATAAATCACTCTAGGCTATTGTCCAAGGATTGAACTGGCTTCAGTTGCATTTTGCTACACAGGCTCAAATAACAACATCCAGATTTAATTTCTTTGCATCATTTAGCTCCACCATCTTCTTGGGTTATCCTCAGTCTCCAGCTTGTCTCCCTCCTGATAAAAAATGTCTATAGCAACTCCAAGCCCCACATGGTTGAATCCAGGGTTGGACAGAAAACATTTATTTCCAGAGACTCCAGAAAACATATCCTCAGAGCTTAATGGCTCAGCTTAGATTGTGTGCCCATCTTTGAAGCAATTGCAGAGGGGAGGGATAATTAGCTCATGCCCAAGACTCTGGAGATGGAGCCAATCATTCCCAACCACAAAACTAGTGGGAATAATGGCTTTCCGGGGGAAATTTACCAAAATAAGAGAGATTAAACACTAGACCACAAGTGATAGATTTCCACTTAATTGGGGAAAGAGGGATCCCTATGCATATCATTTTAATACAAAGTTGATTATGATGGGCCAGGTAAAGGTGTGGGCAAAGGGTAGGAGGGCATAGAGCAGGGAGCAGAGAGAGCCTGATTCTGAGAAGGATCCAGGAATTTCACTTTGATCTGAGCCCTAGTCTTGATTCTGCTGTGAGCACAGTAGAAGTTGGCCTCATCTCATCTTTAGGAGACCTGGGTTCCAGCTTCTTCTCCACTACCACCCTGTCATGTCATATATACCAATGTAGTTCTCCTCCACAGAGGTTCCTCTTCTACCAAATTATTTAACTAACTAATTAATTAATTAAAATATAGCTAGAAACTCTTAAGCCTCTCCAGTTGTAACTTTGTAGGATTCTTACTGTGGCCTTCATTGCTGGCATCCTCCTCTTTTGCCCTCAGGTGCCCAGATACCCATGCATCCCTTACACTGTGATGGCTCATCTGGTCCTGCCCTCTCTGGGTGCTTTGCTGAGTAATGAAAGGTATGGGATTGTTATTTGTATTTTGACAGAAGCCTTCTAAAACTTGTGCTTTAAGACAACAGATTCCTTAGAGTAATGGAAATTTGAGTAATTTGATTTTAATGAAGTGGGTGGGACATAGGGCCTTTCTGAGATCTGAGACCATCTATGAACTTGGCTGCCTTTACATACAGCTAGCAGTAGAATAATTAGGAAAACCAGACTTGGAGAAGAAAGCTTTCAGACTTTAATATTTATATAACATAGAGGGCAACAAACATGTTAAAGAATTTTTTATACAAGCATTTGTAATTCCTCTTTGACCTAGGAGCTCTGAGTTACTGCTAAGGTCATTTCCCTGAAGCAAGCATGGAGCAATTGTGAATTATGAGGTTGTGCTTCAACAGTGACACGTTGTCTCATGTGGCTCAGAGAGAGCATGAAGGAATTGCCCTATGGAAAGAACTGATGTCTCTGGTAAATAGCCCTCAAGAGCTGATGGCTCATTTTCCAACAGCCATCTGAGTGAGCTTCAAAAAGGATCTTCCTCCAGTAGAGCCTTAAAATAAGACCACAGATCTGGTTAACACCTGTAAGACCATGAGCCAGAAACCCTCAGCTAAGTCATATCTGGCTTCTAGACTTGAAAAACTGATAGGAGAATAACTGTCTTTTATTTTAAACCACTAACTTTTTGGGTAATTTGTTATACAATAATAGAAAACTCATACAATAAGTAATCAAAGATGCCTTTCAGAATCCTTTATTTAAAAGAAAAAACCACCTTTTCCTTCTTGCTGTATATCTGTCCCTGACTCTACAAATCATCTCTGGACATTTGTGATTCTTTAAAAGTCTACTATTTTTCAGGCAATATGCTGGTCTAGAGAATTAAGCTCAGGATTTGATAATTTCCATGAAATGTGCTCTTTCCAAGAAATTGTATAGGTATCCATATCTCAAAAAGTTTTTTTTTTTTTTTCTCATTAAAAATGTAGTCCTGGGTGCCTGGGTGGCTCAGTCAGTTACGCATCCAACTTTGGCTCAGATCATGATATCATAGTTCATGGGTTCAAATCCTGGAGCGTGCTTCAGATTCTGCATCTCTCTCTCTCTCTGCTCCTCCCTTGCTTGCGGTCTGCCTGTCTCTCTCTCTCTCAAAAGTAAACAAACATTTCAAAAAAATTTTTAATAAAATTCATTTGAAAAATGTAGTCCCTGGGAAATTGTGATAAAACACTTTTATACTTTAACATTTATATTTCTAATATATATATATATATATGTTTTATATATTATACATAAAGCTCCCACAGGATTCTGTTTGTGGGCACCTTAGTTTTAATGAACTTACATTTCATATTAAGAAGTCTGGACTATGAGAAGAGGAACAAAGTCCATTCAAATACCCTCAAACATCTGGTGAGTGAAAACTTTCAAGCCCTGCCAACTCCCAAGAGATCATTTGGGGTCATCAGCTGACATTTTTAACAACCTTTTCACCTATTCATCATGTTCTTCCACAAGCCCCAGCATGAGCATCATGGGTAAGTGGCTTCATTTGCTGAAAAGCAGGGGGTCCATCGCTTTGGAAGGGTCCCCATGGTGACTCTTAACTTTGAAAGGTCACAGCTGCTGCTGGAAGAAGAGAGGCTATTGTCAATGACAGGGACTCTATTAATATTCCATCAAAGTCCTCTAAGGCTTCTCTCTGTGTCTCAATCCTTCATTGGTTTGCTGTTAGACATTATACAACTCACTTCACCCTTCGAATTCCAATGGACTTTTAGTCGAATCAACACAAACTTTTTTTTGTGTATCTGTTTGTTAAGGCAAGGAGAGTTGGGAGAAGGGAGAGACAAAAATGACTAAAACACAGCTGTTGCTACAAGGTCAGAGATTGAACAGAGCTGGATAAATAGGTTCAACAATAGTTTGACATTGACCTCAAGGGCACTGCAGTAGAAAGCTGAAGAACTAGAATTTTAACTTCAGCTGGGCCTCTAGAAATCCCATGTGCATAGGCAACTGACTTCCTTCTCTCAGCCTCGATTTTCTCACCTGTACAGGAAAGAATTTGAGCTGGATCAGGGGTGCTGAAGTAGCAGTAATTCTAGGATGGTCTCCTAAGATTCCCATCACCCAGCATACACGTCCTGTATAATACAGTTCTCATGAATACACATGGGATCTATGTATGTAAGGGATCTTGCTCCCATCAGTAAGTTATATTCTAAGGGAAAAGATTTTTAAAGACATAATTAAGGTCTCAAGTTAGTTGATTTTTCAGTTAATCAAAAGGGAGATAGATGACTTGACTTAATCCAGATGAAAGTCCTTAAAAAAAGAGATCTCGTCTTTCTTCAAAAGATCTTCCTGCACACCCAGAAGAACAGAATTGCTGTGTAATGAGCAAGATTGGCACACAGCCATGTGATGAGGAATCTCTGTGAATCCTTTAGAGCTGACAGTGACCTCCTCCTGACAGCCTGAAAAAAAAATGGCGACTTCAGTCCTATGACTGCAAAGAAATGAATCTGGCCAACAACTACATGAGAGTGAAAGAGCACCTGAGCTCCAGGAAGGCACACAGCCTGGCCAATATTTTGACTGCAACTCTGTGGGACCTTGAGCAGAGAGCCCTGATAAGCCATGGCCAGACTCGACCCACAGAAGCTGTGAGATCATAAATATGTTGTTAGAAGCTGCCAATTTTGCAGTAATTTGTTTCACAGTAAATGGAAAATGAGTACAGATTCTAAATGAGTTCCATCTCACCTGCTAATTCTAACAATTCATAATGTCTCCTAGAGTACGATATTGAAAAGGATTCAAAATCTGCATCTAGATTAAGCTACAAAAAGTGTCATAATTGATTAATAATACCTACCATGGGGTTTATCAGTTTGGAGTCCTCTGATTGTAAGCAATAAAAAATATCACATAAATTGGCTTAGGGAGGGAGAAATAATTGTTAGACCTGGTATGCCCTTCAGAATGGGGAATGGGGAAAGAGACTTGGATTCTTGAAAAGAGACTCCAAGCCCTCAGTGGCAACCCCATGGAGGAAATCACAGCTCACTGGAGAACATTCCTCAGACCACAGCAAAACTGGAAGAGCCTGTACTTTTCCACCAAGTGCCCATCAGTTTCCCACAAATTTAAAGAATCAGAGTAGCAAGGATCTAAGACCCAGGGTGCTCTCTCTGATAATCATGTGATATCATAGAAAGAGCATGGAACTTACAGTCAGTATGACCAGGATTAAAATCTTGGCTCTGCCACTAATTGTGAGATCACAGACGAGGTACCATATTCTTTGGAGCCTCTCATCTATAAAAGTGGGGATAATGACACCCACCCACAAGTTCTTGTGTGATTGAGTGAGATAATAGCACACATGGCGGGGCGCCTGGGTGGCTTAGTCGGTTAAGCGTCCGACTTTCACTTAGGTCATGATCTCGCAGTTCGTGGGTTCGAGCCCCGTGTAGGGCTCTGTGCTGACTGCCAGCTCAGAGCCTGAAGCCTGTTTCAGTCTGTGACTCGCTCTCTCTCTGACCCTCCCCTGCTCACGCTGTCTCTCTCTCTCTCTCCTAGAAATAAATAAAACATTAAAAAAAAAAAACCAGCACATATGGCAATACCTAACAGACACCTAGTAATGAACAGAAATAACAAAGGTTGAGACTGCTCTGTGGCATGGAACATGCACTGGTGTGCTGGACCAGGAGCCACAAGTCCTATGCAGTCAGCAGGGTGATGTAGATGACAGTTAGGACCCTGGCATTTGGACCAGGGTGGCTGCCTTGGTTAGAATCTCAGCTCCACCATTTACTAACTGTGTGTGTGTGTGTGGGGGGGGTATTTGAATTTTATATGTTACATGAATTTCAAAGTTACTTGAACATTCCATGTCTCAGTTTTTCTCTTTGTAAAATCAAGATAATAATAATAGTCCCTAATTCATAGTGCTATCGTGAGAGTAGAATGAGTTCAACAGATGTAAAACACTCAGAACAGTGTCTGACACATTCACACTCAAAAAATGTTAGCGATTATCACTAGTATTCATCCATCCAACATGCATTTGTTGTTCCAAGGTTGGTTAGGTGCTAGAATGTATATGGTCTGCACAAATGTATATGGTCTGCTCTATGGAGGATCTCAACATAAACAGATAAACAGATTTTTTAAAATTACAAAATGAAATCATAATCACAGCAACAGAAGACTTGAAATACTATAGGAAACCAGAAGAGGGAGCCTAACATTGGAAGAAGGAGAGAAGTCTTCCCAAAAAAGGGAATATTGTAACCTTACCTTACTTTAATAAGCCATGTAAACAGGAAAGCCAAAGAGAATGGGGGAGGGAGACAAAGCAGCTGAAAAATTAAAAACATCCATACCTTAGAAACATCATGCCGAATGAAAGAAAATAAGAATGAGATGCCGAGTGAAAGAAAATAAGAATGAGATTCATAACACTATACAATTTCTGAAATACAAAGACTGGCAGACAAAATGACAACCTAAATTTTGCAAAAGCACATACAAAAAATCAAAAATTCGCATGAAATATACTGAACGGGAGTGGAGAGAAGAAAATATAAAAGCATAAATAAAATTTAAAGAGAAAGAAAGCAAGATTATGAACACCCAATGGTAATGAATTATCATCAGCTGGGGGTGGGGGAGCAAAATATGAAGAAATTTGCCATGAATATTGCATCTGAAATTCTGGAAGGGTCAGATCACTGATGGTAAAATAAGGCACCACAGTGTTTGATCTGAGTTCTCGAAGGTAATGTTATGAGCAGTGCACACGCATGCACAGACACAAAAATTTAAATGTGAAGATGAGTACAGGCCCACTTGGGCCATCAGGACAGGGGTGCTTCAGGCCTCCGCCAGCCCACCCAGCCTGCTTATGCAATTATAAACTGGTGCCCCTTCCCCTGGACAAACTGGGTAGTAACAGAGCACACAGGTCAGCAAGAAGAGTGGAAGCTGGATGTTGGCACCACGAATGCCCTCAGCAGGGCACCCTGGTGCAGGATGCAGCTGTACAGCCCTACTAGAGGGTACTGAAGATCCAGCTTCCAGAAAATACTGAGCAGCCCTAAACCACACACAACACTAAAAAGCAAAGGCACAGAAGGTGCAGATGGCAAGAGCACCCTCTTCTGGCAAATCTGGGAGCACTGAGCCTCTGAGTGGGAAAGTTGCTAACCTCAGCCTCCCACATGAGAGCATTTCCTGCACTTGGGAAAGACTGTCTCTTGCAAAGGGAGATAACATCTCATCATCTTCAAATGGAATGTCTACAGTTCTTTTCTAGGAATGCCCAGGTTAGCACATGACTTTTTAAGTTCAAATCATTTTCCCTCTGGCCAAGATAATTTAACCCAAACACTGCCTTTCTTTCTCTGGCCTAGGATCTTTATGGAGAAGTTATACCCACATTCTAAACTGAAGACTGGGTGGATGTTAACATGTGGCAAAGGGAGAAGAGGGTAATGAAAGATGAGATATGGAAGAGTTAAAGGAATAAACAGCCTGAAGTGGTAAAGAACAAATCCTAATCAAAGTGGTTTCTTTACTTAATATAAAAAATTAAAAAATGAAAAGGACTTTTACATCCATAAGTTAGTGGGATCTTCACAACAATCCTGTAGAATCAATATTAAAATCATGAGTAGTGCTGGAGGAGGAAGAAGGGATATCATGGGGGGGGGGGCGAGGGGGGGAGGGTTCAAGTCTCCAGGTAGGGAGGCCAAGGCCGGCTCCTTACCAGAGGAGAAAGCATTTTTAACTGTAGAAGGACATAGCATGGTAGTCGGATTGCAGACTTTGCAGACAAATGGATCTGGATTGCAGCCAGCTAGAGGGGATTTGAAAAGTCCATTAGCCATTCTAAGCTTATTTTCTCATTTGCAAAAGGGGATGTAATAATGCCACATCGTAGGGTTACTATGAGGGATAAATGTTTACAAAGTACTTAACAAAATGCCTACCACATAGTAACCATTCAATAAATAGAAGCTACTCTTCATTCATGTATTCAATTAATAATACTGATGCCTAATTGGAGGCAAGATGGCGGAGAAGTAAGGAGCTCCGTACATTTCGCCTGCACCCATCTCTCAAACAGAGAAGGCCTGAAGTCGTAGGACACTGAGCCACAGGAGTTTGGGAAGAGAAAGACACAGAGTACACTGGGAAGGAAACCTCATAAGTGCGTGAGTGCGAACTGGGGAAGATAAAAGCGGGACGGGACCCAGAGATTTGGAGGGAGGGGAGGGACCCCGGCTTGCGTGCAGCTGCGGTGAGTGAGAAACCGGCGAGTGGTGGCGAGCTGCCGCGAGTCCAGGGGAAAGGAAAGCAAAGCTGAGATGGCTCATAGAACCGTCCCTGGAGAAGAGAAAAAACCTCGGATTGTAAAGACAGTGTTTTTTAGCTCTGGCTGGGGTGCTGACTTTAAACTAGGTGCCCTGGTCCCAGAAGGCGCCAGGAAAAACTGAACTGCTGTGCACCCAGCACCACCCATGGCGGCGGCGGCCCCAGTGAACCGGCAGCAACGCCTGCGGAGGCGGTCCCGGCGCCGGGTGAAGCAGCAGCAGCGAGCAACAGCGGCCTGCTGAAGCGGCGGCGGCAGCGGCGACCCGGTGAAGCGGTGCCAGCGCCCTGTAAAGCGGCAGCAGCGCGTGACAGCGGCCCACTGAAACAGTGGCGGAGCGCTGCATCGACGAGGACTCTACGGACCTGAAGTTGCTACGTTCCCCGAATGCACTGGGTTGTATCCCTGCTTGACCCCGGCAGATCTGAGGCTGCGACACTTCCCCCACCCCCCAACTCAACCCCCAGGCAACAGGGAAGCAGCGACCTGCGGGACTATTCAGGGCAGTATAACAAAGCCCGCGGACTGGGACCTGGAAACAGGCGAGGTGTGGGGCATAGAACTCAGCTCACCTTGGCTACATCCTCAGCACAGGGAGATCGGACCGAAGAAGTGAATTGCAACGCTTGGTTGAGAAGGGACTGGGGAGAAGCCATTCTTCTCCCAACAACCACCAAGGAGGGACCTCAGGAAGGCCAGCAGACACAGTGGAGACAAGAACTGCATACACCAAACCACGCCCATCCCCTCCAGATAGCTGTTTTGTTGTTGTTGTAGCTGTTTTTACCTGAGCCTGGGTTTGCGTGTTTATTGGTTTTGTCTGTGCGTTTGTGTACCTGTGTTCCCTCTGTGGTTGGGTTGTCTGTTATCTTTTTCCAGGGCTGCCTCAAGAAATAAGCCAAATTACACATGGTGGAGAGTCCCAAATACCACTACCAGTAGGGAAACAAAATAATCAAATGCTCAACAAAAGAAGCCAAGAGACACCATCCAAAGAACACTTCCTGAACACACAGGCCCTGAAAAGTCAAAAGAGCCCTCTCTAATACAGCAGAACTCGCAGGGGACGTGTGTACAAGAGCTTTTAAAATTAACAAAAGATAGAAGGCTAACCAAAATGATGAAATGGAAGAACTCTCCTCCAAAGAAACTCCAGGAAGAAATGACAGCTAAAGAACTGCTCAAAACAGACAGAAGCAACATAACTGAACAAGAATTTAGAACAATAATCATAAAATTAATTGCCTGGCTTGAAAAAAGCATGGAGGACATCAGAGAAACTATGGCTACAAACAATATGGAGCTTAAAAATAGTTATGGTGAATTAAAAAATGGGATAAATGAGATACATAATAAACTGGAGGCATCCAATGCATGGATTGAAGAGGCAGAAAGGAGAATAAGTGATTTAGAAGACACTATTATAGAAAAAGAAGAAACTGAGGAAAAGAGAGATAAACTGATCCAGGAACATGAAAGAAGAGTTTGAGAGCTCAGCGACACAATCAAACGGAACAATATCCATATCATAGGAATCCCAGAAGAGGAAGAGAGAGGGAAAGGTGCTGAAGGAGTCCTGGAACAAATTATAGCAGAGAATTTCCCCAACATGGAGAGGGAAGTAGACGTTGAAATTCAAGAGGCACAGAGAACTCCCCTCAGACATAACTTGAATTGATCATCTGCACGACATATCATAGTGAAACTGGCGAAATATAAGGACAAAGAGAGAATTTTGAAAGCAGCTTGGGATAAAAGGGCAATAACATACAAAGGGAAACCTATCAGAATGGTGACAGACCTATCGACTGAAACTTGGCAGGACAGAAAGGAATGGCAGGAGATCTTCAATGTGATGAACACAAAAAATATGCAGCCAAGAATCCTCTATCCAGCAACCCTGTCAGTCAGAATAGAAGGAGAGATAAAAGTCTTTCCAAATAAACAAAAATTGAAAGAATTTATCACCACTAAGCCAGCCCTACTAGAAATCCTGAGGGGGACTCTCTGAGGGAAATGTTGCAAGGAATGCAAGATACCAGAGACACCACCACATGCATGAATCCCACAAAGGACACAATGACTCTAAACCCACATATTTCAATAACACTGAATGTAAATGGGCTGAATGCTCCAATCAAAAGACATAGGGTAGCAGAATGGATAAAAAACAAAATCCATCTATTTGCTGTCTACAAGAAACACATTTTAGATTGGAAGATACCTTCAGATTACAAGTAAGGGAATGGAGAAATATATATCATGCTACAGGAAGTCAAAAGAAAGCTGGAGTAGCTATACTTATATCAGACAAGCTGGACTTTAAATTAAAGACAATAACAAGGGATGAAGAAGGGCATTATATAATAATTACAGGGTCTGTCCATCAGGAAGAACTAACAATTATAAATGTCTATGCACCACATATGGAAGCACCTAAATATTTAAAACAATTAATCACAAACAGAAACAATCTTATAGATAGGAATGTGCTAATAGTAGGGGACTTTAATACCCACTTACAGCAATGGATAGATCAACCAGACAGAAAATCACTAAAGCAACAATAGATTTGAATGACACATTGGACCAGATGGATCTGACAGATATATCCAGAACTCTACATCCTGAGGCCAAGGAATTCACTTTCTTCTCAAGTGCACATGGCACATTCTCCAAGATAGATCACATACTGGGACATAAAGCAGCCCTCAATAAATATAAAAGAACTGAGATCATACCATGCACACTTTCAGATCACAATACTTTGAAACTTGAAATCAATCACAGGAAGAAGTCTGGAAAACCTCCAAAAACATGGAGGTTAAAGAAAACCCTACTAAAGAATGAATGGGCCAATCAGGCAATTAGAGAAGAAATTAAAAAATATATGGAAACAAATGAAAATGAAAATACAACAATCCAAACTTTATGGGATGCGGCAAAGGCAGTCATAAGAGGAAAGTACATTGCTCTCCAGGCCTATTTCAAGAAATTAGAAAAAGCGCAAGTGCAAAATCTAACAGGTCACCTAAAGGAACTAGAGGCAGAGCAACAAGAGCACCCCTAACCCAGTAGAAGAAGAGAAATAGTAAAAATCAGAACAGAAATAAAGAACATAGAGACCAAATAAACAATTGAACAGATCAATGAAACCAAGAGTTGGTTTTTTGAGAAAATAAACAAAATTGACAAACCTCTAGCCAGACTTCTCAAAAAGAAAAGACAGAGCACCCAAATAGACAAAATCATGAATGAAAATGGACTTATTACAACCAACCCCTCAGAAATACAAGCAATTGGGGCGCCTGGGTGGCTTAGTCGGTTAAGCG
>NW_024080884.1:75206-112234 GCF_003009895.1 Hyaena hyaena
AGGCCAATATCCTTGATGAATACGGATGCAAAAATTCTCAACAAGATCCTTGCAAATCGAATCCAGCAGCACATAAAAAGAATCATCCCCCAAGATCAAGTGAGATTCATCCCTGTGTTACAGGCCTGGTTCAACATTCGCAAATCAATCAATGTGATCCATCACATCAATAAAAGAAAAGATAAAAACCATATGATCCTGTCAATAGATGCAGAAAAAGCATTTGACAAAATACAGCATCCCTTCTTAATAAAGACTCTAGAGAAAGTCGGGATAGAAGGAACCTACTTAAACATCATCAAAGCCATCTATGAGAAGCCTTCAGCTAACATCATCCTCAATGGAGAAAAACTGAGAGCTTTCCCCCTGAGATCAGGAACACGGCAGTGATGTCCACTCTCACCACTGTTGTTTAACACAGTGCTGGACGTCCTAGCATCAGCAATCACACAACAAAAGGAAATCAAAGGCATCAGAAATGGCAAAGAAGTCAAACTTTCACTTTTCACAGATGACATGATACTCTACATAGAAAATCTGACAGACTCCACCAGAAGCCTACTAGAACTGATCCAAGAATTCAGCCAAGTTGCAGGGTACAAAATCAACATACAGAAACCGGTTGTATTTTTATACACCAACAATGAAACAACAGAAAGAGAAATCAAGAAACTGATCCCATTTACAATTGAACAAAAAAACATAAAATACCTCGGAATAAACCTAACCAAGGATACAAGAAATCTGTATGATGAAAACTATAGAAAACTTATGAAGGAAATTGAAGAAGACACAAAGAAATGGAAAAACATTCCATGCTTATGGATAGGAAGAATAAATATAGTTAAAATGTCATTACTATCCAAAGCAATCTACACGTTCAATGCAATCCCAATCAAAATTGCACCAGCATACTTCTCAAAACTAGAACAAATTATCCTAAAATTTGTATGGAACCACAAGAGACCCCGAATAGCCAAAGTAATACTGAAGAAGAAAACCAAAACGGGAGGTATCACCGTCCGAGACTTTAGCCTCCACTACAAAGCTGTCATCATCAAGACAGTATCGTATTGGGACAAAAACAGACACATAGACCAATGGAATAGAATTGAGAACTCAGAGCTGGACCCAAAATACACAGCCAACTAATCTTTGACAAAGCAGGAAAGAATATCCAATGGAAAAAAGACAGCCTCTTTAACAGATGGCACTGGGAGAACTGGACAGCAACATGCAGAAGAATGAAACTAGATCATTTTATCACACCATACACAAAAATAAACTCAAAATGGATAAAGGACCTGAACATGAGACAGGAAACCATTAAAACCCTAGAAGAGAAAGCAGGAAACAACCTCCTTGATCTCAACTGCAGCAATTTCTTACTTGACACATCCCCAAAAGCAAAAGAATCAAGAGCAAAAATAAACTATTGAGACCTCATTAAGATTAAAAGCTTCTTCAGAGCAAAGGCGACAATCCATAAAACTAATAGACAACCGACAGAATGGGAAAAGATAGTTGCAAATGACATATCAGATAATTAATCAGATAAAAGGTTAATATCCAAAATCTATAAGGAACTCACCAAACTCCAACCCAAAATACAAACAACCCAGTGAAGAAATGGGCAGAAGATATGAACAGACACTTCTCCAAAGAGGACATCCAGATGGCCAACAGACACATGAAACGATGCTCAGCATCCCTCCTCATCAGGGAAATACAAATCAAAACCACACTGAGATACCACCTCACACCAGCCAGAATAGCTAAAATGAGCAAATCAGAGGACTCTAGATGCTGGCGAGGATGTGGAGAAACGGGCACCCTCCTACACTGTTGGTGAGAATGTAAACTGATGCAGCCCCTCTGGAAAACAGTGTGGAGGTTCCTCAAAAAATTAACAATACAACTCCCCTATGACCCAGCAATAGCACTGCTAGGAATTTACCCAAGGGATATAGGATTACTGATGCATAGGGGCACATGTATCCCAATGTTCATAGCAGCACTCTCAACAATAGCCAAAACATGGAAAGAGCCTAAGTGTCCATCAACGGACGAATGGATCAAGAAGATGTAGTTTATCTATATGATGGAATACTACATGGCAATGAGAAAGAATGAAATCTGGCCATGTGTAGCAACATGAATGGACCTTGAGGGTGTTATGCTGAGTGAAATAAGTCAGGCAGAGAAGGACAAATATCATATGTTTGCACGTATAGGAGGATTAGAAGGTACTTAACTGAGGACCATGGGGGAGAAGAAGGGGGGAAATAGTGGGGGAGAGAGAGAGAAGCAAACCATGAGAGACTCTTGAATGCTGAAACAAACTGAGGACTGATGGGTTTGGGGGGAGAAGGGGGAGATGGGCATGGAAGAGGGCACTTGTGGGGATGAGCACTGGGTGTTATATGGAAACCAACTTGACAATAAACTATTTGTAAAAAATTTTAAAAATTAAAAAAAAAGAATTCTAGTTTATAATTAAAAAAATATATATTACTGATGCTTTTTTGAGTCAATGACTGATCCAAGCCCAGGTTACAATGTTTGGCCAAAAAACAGACATGGTAATTGTCCTCATGAAACATACAGTATTGTGGGGTACGCAGGCAAAAATAGAATAATTGCCAAAATAGGTATTAATCATAAATCATCTAAGTCACTCTATCCTACCACCTTTTCACTGTCTCTCATGTCTCATGTCCTTCCTTCTTTAGCTTACCTTCCATGGTCAGTCATCATTGCAATCATTTGGGAACACACCTTCAACACCTTTGTCCCTCTCTTGCTTTGTCTTATTCACCTGGTTAAAGCATAGCTCTAATTCAGTCCAACCCGCTGGACCCTCTGCAGTGTCACCCATTCAACTAACAGAAACTCAGGCTACCATGTTGGCCATGTTGGCTGGTCTCACATTATTCCCTCACCGTCCCAAAGCCCCTGCTGCTATCTGGCAACTACACTGCATTTCCTCCATCCATCCACTTACATAGCCAACTATTCCACCCATCTCTTCTCTCCTCCAACCTCTCACACTACTGCCACAGCCTTACTCACAGCTAGAGAATCTGGTTATTTCACAGAGAAAATTAGAAAGAACTGCAATTTTTCTTGACCAGATCTTACCCGCCTGCCTGATTCTCTGTCCATCTACTCCTACTGTCCCTCCCACGGCCAGGCTCCTATTTAAAGCTAACCTCTCTATTTCCACACCAAATCCCATCTCTTTTCGCCTAGTCAAGAACACTGTTCCCTGTAGTTTCTCCTTACTTTCTTGCAGCTTCCCCCTTTATCCTGGACCATTCCCATCAGCATCCAAATGTGCTATTCTTTCTCCCACTATTAATATAACACACACACACACACACACACACACACACACACAATCCTTACCGGCCCATCCCTTTTCTTTTCTTCACAGCAAAACTCACTGAAAGAGTTGTCTAAACTCACTGAGTCTAAATGTTTTCTTCCCATTCTCACTTAAATCTACTCCAAACAAGCTTTTGTCAGAATTGCTTTCCTCAAGATCACCAGTAACTTCATGTAGCTAATTTCAGTGTTCGATCATCAGTCCTGATCTTACTTCACCTTTCATTAGCACTTAACACAGTTGGGGATTCTTATACCTCACTTTCTTCATTTGGCCTCTAGTTGCCTGGTTTTTCTCTGACTAGCTGCTCAACCTGCTTCACTGGTTCCTCCATATGCCCCTGACCTCTAAGTGAAAGAGAGTCCTAGGGATCAGTCCTAGAATCTCTATTTTTATCCCTAAGCATGTGTGGCTTTAATACCATTTAATCACATAGATGCCCATGAGTTCCAAACTTATATATCTAACCCAGATCTCTCCCATTTTGTCCCAGATTCTTATACTCAACAATTACTCTACAACTCTACTTGAGTATCTAATGGATATTTCAAATTTAACATAAACATTACAAATCCCCAGATACTCCTCCTAAAATCTGTTCCTCCTGCACCATTTCTGATCTCATTTTAACAGTGAATCCATGTTTCCAGTTTCTCAGATCCAACACATTGGGGTCACCCTTAATTCTTATATTTCCCCCACATCCAAAAGTCAGCAAATCTGCTCAGGGGCAGTCTCTTCTTTTGCCTGTATCCTCAAGATTTTTCCTGAATTCTATTGCTTCCCACAATTTCCTCTGTTATGACCCTGATTTCAGCCAAGCTACCATCACATTTCCTTCTATATCTTTGCAATAATTGCCTAACTTGTGACCATGCTTCTGTATGTATCCTCCTACAAGCTATTTCCCACACAGGAACCAGAGAATCATGTTAAAACAAGTCAGATCTTGTCTCCCTCTCTCTACTTGAAATGTTCCAATGGGTCCTAAGCCAAGCTCTTTACCACATGCTCCAGGGCCACAAGGCTGACCCATCACCTATCTGACTCCACACCCCCCACCCTCCCTCTCCCACACTCTATTCCAGCCATCTTGGCCTCCTTGCAACATTTCTAACATGCCAAACTTGCCTCTGCCTCTGGATCCTCACCCTGGCTGTATTCCCTCTGCCTGGAATTATCTTCTCCCAGATATTGGTCATCCTCACTCCCTCACTTCCTGTAGATCTTTATTCAAATGCTGACTTCTCACTGAGGCTTGTCCTGTACACCCTATCTAAAGTTCACCCTCCCATACATGCATTTCTTATCTCCTGTCCTTGCCTTTTCTTTTCCTCCTTAACAGGAGGAAAATCACTATAATTTGCTATATATTTATTTGAATTAAACTATGAGCTTGATGAAGACAAGGATTCTTGTCTGTTTCCCTTCTTACCATCTACCTGGAGCCTAGAACAGTGTCTACTACACAGCAAGAGAATGAATGAATGAATGAATGAATGAGGAAACTGAGTTTCCAGAAACTTCACTAATTTATCCCAATAACAAATGTGACAACTACTAAGTGTCACAGCTAGAACTCAAGCCTCTTCTAGGATGCCCATGTTTTCCAGATGGCGACCAGTCCGAGCCAGGATAGAAAATCCTCCATTCCTGTTTGGAAGAGGCCACTAAGGATTCCCATTCTTCCTGAGTTCTCATAAAATATTTATAATCCTATGAAATAAGTTTTCCCAGTGCTCCTGCTAGGGCTTAACATTCATCTTTAATTTAGTCGATCCAAACAAACAGAACAGAAGAAGAGTTGCTGCTCTGTGAATAAAAAAACACATAAACAGCTTCCTAAATTCCAAGTTGCAATTAGCAATTCCAGGGAGTATAGTGATTTTATATACACTAAGATAGCCATTACCATCCCTGCTATAAGTATTACACCCACAGAGAAGACCAGGCCTTATCTCAGTTCACAGGGCCGCTGGGAAATGAAGACCTATTCATGGAAATTGAACTTGATATAACCCTCCCCTTCAAGGCACCATTATCTAAAAATTCAGTGTCCTGATTGGCTTGGGAATTTCATATTAAACTGATAAAATTTCCACATTTGCTGAGCACTAAACTATATGCAAAGTAGTCTATTCTGTTGAGAGATGGGTATATGATACAAATAGGAAAATAATACCATTTTGAAATATGTGTTGAATGAAGAGCTTTATAATCAGTATATCATTTAATCCTTGCAGTAACTCAGCAACATGGTATAATGTCCACACTGTGACTAGGAGGTGGGTTAGCTCATCTTCCTATGGCCATTGACAAATACCACGGTGGAAATTCCAATCCAAGTCCCTCTGACTCCAGGTGTCTTTACCCAGTGTGTCAGACCAACTTCAGTTAAGATGATTAAGAAGTTAAGAAGGGGGAAGATTCAGACTCACCCCTTCTTCCCAGAAGCTGAGATTTTCAACAGAAAAACATCTAACTCTGATTTTTCGTGTGTGCTGATCACTATAATCATACTCATTAGGGAAAAATGTATCCTCTATGTATAAGACATAGGAATTATGTTTGAATTATAGGTGAAGTTAAAAGACTGATATGAGGCAAAGGGAATTCCAAGGGGAAGGAACTTAACCTGAAAAAAGACAAAATCTTGAGTCGACTGAGGCAATGATCTTCATATATACAAGACTGACAGTACATTAACATCCTCACTCTGCAGAAGAGATCGGTAACTATACCCTAACAGGAGGACCCTCACACTAAACTCCCACACATGCCATTTGTTTGGACTTGTTAAAAGAATAAAGAGAGCATCAGCCCTTAAAGTTCTCTCCCTTTGACCTGAAGACTTCCATCTTTTTATCTTAAGATCTGAACTTCCAGATAGTCAATGGGTTAACAACTTGCATCTAAAAGCTAAAAGCCTCTAGGAAAATTACAATCGATAAATCACACCTCACTCTGTATTGATTTACTCTGATGGCTTCCTTCTAACCCAGCTGAGAGCTAGCATCTGATGCACAGAGTATTGATGCGGAGGAAGGAGGGGGAAGGAAGAGAAAGAAGTAATTGTAGAACCTGAAATAGACCCCAAAGGGGCAGGTCTGAGTGAAGTCCTGAGGCTGAGCTGTCTGTTTGTTAGAGCTTAGACGCAGGAAAGATGAGGCCAATAATAGGAAAAAGGAATCATTACAAAGAACTGAAACCCAATTCAAACTGGCCTAAGCAATTTAGGGAAAGGATTATATCATGTCTCTGGACTAAATTGTAAAACAGCTAAACATGTAGGCTTTGTCACCACTTTGTCTGAGTTCAGATCCCTGCTCAAATCTTTTCTCCCTATAGGACCTTGAGCATGTGTTACCTAAATTCTCTGGGACTTACTTCCCTCATTTGGGTAAGGCCATGATGATAAATTCATGCCTACTTCATTGATTCATTGTGGGGATTGAGTAAATCAACACATGTGTTATGGGTTGAATTATACCACCCAAGAAAGATACATTGAGTGCTAACCCTCAGTACCTCAGAATGTGACCTTATATGGAAACAGGATCTTTGCAAATGTAATCAGTTAAGAGGAGGTCATACCAGAGTAGAGGGGACCCTTTATCCAATGTGACTGCTATCCTTCTAGAAGGGGAAAAGGGGTGCGGGGAGCACAAACACAGGGGGGAGCATGGGCTCTTGGAGGCAGGATGTGACACAGCTGCCAGACCAGGAACACCTGGAGTTGCCAGAACCCTAAGAGGCAGGAAGGATCCTCTCCTTCAGATCAGAGGTGGCTGTTACTCTGGTTGGGCCGCCACAGTCAAACACCACGGACTCGGCAGCCAGAACAATGGAAATTTGGTTTTGATAGTTTGGAGGCTGGAAGTTCCAGATCAAGGTCCAGCAGGGGCTGTTTCTGGTGCGAGTTCTCTTCCTGGCTTGCAGGTGGCCCACATCTCACGGTGTCCTCATGTGGCAGAGAGAGAGCTAGAGAGCTCTCTTATGTCTCTTTTTATAAGGACACTAGTACTATCAAATCGAGGCCCAACTCTATGATCTTATTTAACCATTATTACTTCCCTATAGGCCCTTACTCCAAATATAGTCATATTGGGGGTTAAAGACACAACATATAAATTGGAAGAGGAGCATAATTCAGACTCTAACCAAGAGCATAGCCCTGAACCAAGAGCATGGCCTTGTCAACACCTTGAATCTGAATCTCCAGCCTCTAGAACTATGAGACAACACATTTCTCTTGTTTTCAACTGCCCAGTTCACAGCACCTTGTTATGGCAGCCTTAGAAAATGCTTATGGGGCACCTGGGTGGCTCAGTCAGTTGAGCGACAGACTTCAACTCAGGTCATGATCTTGTGGTTCCTGGGCTCAAGCCCTGTATGGGGCTCTCTACTGACAGCTTGGAGCCTGGAGCCTGCTTCGGATTCTGTGTCTCCCTCTCTCTGTGCCCCTCCCCCACTCATGCTCAGCCTCTCTTGTTCTCAAAAATAAACAAATACTAAAAAAAAAAAAGAAGAAAAGAGAAAAGAAAATGCTTACACCACGTGGAATGCTGACACCAGTGCCTGGTATCTAGTATTTAAGACATGCCGGGTGTTGTTATTACAGCTCAGATGCTATTCAACCCAGGTCCTCAGGAACTTCAGCTCTTCATCTCTGTTTTGCTCACCTCTGTACTCGCTTACCCTCAGGAGCCCTCATGCTGACTCACCCTCCTGGCGGTCCCTGGGACTCCAGTCTTCTAGGCCCCAGCCTAGCAGCTCGGCAGAGAGGCCGTCTGTTTCCTAGTGGCTCTGGCAAAGTCCTGGGACGGAATCTCTTTGGCCTGGAGGAGCTCGCGTGCCCATCCCTGAACCGATCACGCAGCCAGAGGGTGCAGTGCTTTGGCCAGAGGTGCCCACCTTGCTGCCTCGGCCTGAGTCAGCTCCACTTGAACCGCATGAACCCAGAATGGAGACAGTGGTTTGGAAATGGAAAATCAGGCTGCTAGTCCCAGAAGAGGTACCAGGATGTGGAGGAGACATAAACAACAGAGAATCATCACGTGGGATTTCAGCAACCTGACGTTTGTAAACGTCCCTGAAGTTTTCACTATGTTCATGGTACTATACTAGTAAGAATTACTGGCAATAGACAACAGAAACAAGAGTTAATTAACTTAAACAGAAATGAATTTTCTGGAGTCTCTGGGAGTTTAGAAAGCGGTGAGGAAGGCTGGAGAATCAGCCTTGCACAGGAGTGAGCAGTGCTAACCCTGGCCAAGGTCTTGCCCCTGTTCTACCAGATAGAGGACAGGGAACTTGGATGTCTTCGCCCCTCTTCTGGCTTCTGTGCAAGAGGTGGGACCCCTCCACCGACCTGTTTGCGACCCCCCACCAACCCGAACAAGTAGAGTGTCTGGATGCTGAGCTGACAAAGAGAAAGATTCACTACAGTTTTCTGCTTAATGGCAGCAAGGGAGTGGTCGTGAATCCAGCAAGGCCCTTGAGTCTTCCAGACCCCGTGACCAGGTGGGGAGGGGCTCCCTTAGAACCAACCAACTCTCAAGTCAGAGGGCCAGGCCAAGGCATGGAGTGAGACGCCTTGAGGGACCAGAGAAAGGCCCAGGAGAGGAGCAGCCGCAAGCCAAAGAGGGGGATTTGGACAGGAGCAGAAGGGCAGGAGTCGGGGTAGAGAAAGATGACTCAGGAAGGAGCAACGGCGTGAGTAAGGCCCTGGAGAAAAGTCAACTCGGGCCAGTCAACCAGGGCAGCCTTTTCCGCATTCAGGAATTTGTTTTTCAGCAGCATCTCAGTGCCTCAAAGATTATCTTTCCAAACAGCTGTTACCCAACAACTACTTAGGGCCTGAAATAAAAGAAAACATTCCCACGCCGAGTCTGCTCTCAAAATAGAAGCTGAAGAGACACAAAAATACGAGGCCACTATGACAGCCTGAGTCGAAGCTTTTTGCGGAACGAAGAGCTCCGTGGGATCTGAAGGCCTCACTCCTCCTCCTCACACCACTGCTCGGTCCCCTGAGCGCCCAGGATCAGGACGGCCGGGCGGGAGCACAGGCCAGCGGCCACCTGGAGCCCCGGGTCCTCGGCACCCGGGCCAGCGTGCCCGTCCCAGGATCACTGCGATCCTGACTTAATGAAAGCCTCCAGCACGTACTGGGCGCTTGGCAGCGCGAGAGCCGTGCGGAGAGCCTCGCTCAGGTGATCGCCTCTACAGCACCCTACTTAGTAGGTTCTGCTCTAATCCCCATTCTACAGATGAAGAAACCGAGGCAGAGACATTGAGTCCTGTGCCTGCCATCACTTAGAGTCCTGACATCCGGCCTCGCACTGCACCAAAGAATGCTGACTGAACTCTCCGCAGCCTGGGACACTTGTCAAAGGCTGGGGGAGGGGAGGGGCCTGCACGGGGGAGGGGACAGCTGAAGGTTGAATACTTGCAAGGTGCCAGATACTGTGCCAAGTACTCTATACAGTCTAGAAAAAAGCAAACAAAATCTATGTACGTAAATGTACAACAATGTGAATGATTTAATGCCACAGAACTGTGCATTTATGTATGTTTAAAATGGTACATTTTGTGTTATATATATTATACCACAATAGAAAAGATCTCTCAGGTAGCACTATGTGGCAGGCTGTGCTCTCCAGGGGAGCCAGCAGCCCTGGGAGGCAGGTGCCATTCACCATCCCCAGGGGACAATGAAGAAATGGAAATTCCCAGAGGTTCTCAGAAGAAATGGAGGAGTCCCCTTGGTCAGGGTCACCCAGCTGGTACACGCTTTCAGTTCCATTGTCCTCTGCTGTGGGTACCTCTACTAGTAGTGGTATTTTGAGTTCTGTTAGTATCCATTACTATCATTCATTACTGACAGCATGATTAGAAGTGATATCAGTACTAGTACTCAGTACTCTTAGTACAGTAGTCCCCCCTTAACTACTGCCTGGCTCTCCATGGTCAGGGTTGTCCCTGGTTGTCCCTCTCCATGGTTGTCCAGGGTCAACTGCGATCACACAATAGATGATCCCTCTGCCACGTCATCAAAAGGTCAGTAGTACCTAACGGTGGGTCACAACATCTACATCATTCAACTCACTTCATCTCATCACATAGGCATTTTATCATCCCATATCATCACAAGAAGGATGGATACAGTAAGATATTTTCAGAGAGACCATATTCTCATAGCAATATGGAGATATTATTATAATTGTGTTATTTTACTATCTGATTATTGTTCATCTCTTATTGTGCCTAATTTATAAATTAAAGCTTATCCTACATAAGTATGTTCGGGAAAAACAGAGTATATATAGGATTCAGTATTATCTGAGGTCTCAGTGGAGGCCCTGGAACATATCCCCGGCTGATACGGGTGAACTGCTGCTATTAGCATAGGTTTAGAAGCAGCCAGTACGGTTTTGAATCACATCTGTACCATCTGTTAGCTTTGTGATCATGGGCAAGTTAGTTGACTTCTCTGTGCCTGTTTGCTCTTTCTTAAAAGAGGGATAATAACAGTCCCTCTTTCATAGGATCATCATGTGGACTGAAATGAGATAATTGGTCAAAAGTACTTAAAACAGTGCCTGACAAATACTAGGTATGAAAAAAATATGATTGCTACTGTTAAGTTTTGCCAGAGGGAAATTACCTAAAGGGGCTGTGCAACTGGCCTGAGGACACGTAACTAAAAAGGAGAGTCTCATGCCTTTTCAGGCCACAGTGGAAGGAGGGTGTTCACAGGGACAACGTGGTACTTCTCGCAGCCATCAGATGACCATCACAGAGGGATTTCTGGAGGATATCGCAGATCGATATCTGAAGGCTCTGATATCTTGTTGAGTAAGGAGCTCTTTGGTAAATCTATAAAGTTTAAAGCTATAGACAGTCTGTCCACAAAATGCATACACGTGAAAAACAAAAACCTACAACCAAGTTCCCAGGATTCTCAGATCCCTGAAGTTCGCCTCCCCATCCAGGGGAGCCCCGTGATAAGAATTCCTACCCTGGATAACCCAGCGCAAACCCCACACCGTTTTTATTTAGAAAGAAATCTCCCAAACAGGGTGTGGCGGCAGATCTCGCTTCTGTTTGTGATTCACAAAGTCTGCTGTGTGATACAAGAATGTAACTTGGTAACAGCCTTCGCAAGAGATTCTGATTCAGGGAGCCACCATATTTTGAGAATTATAGGTTTATAGGACTCGCCCAAGGTCACTTGGGTAAAATGAGATCAGTGCAAGATTGGCGGGAAGAAATGACTCCACCTGAGGGGTCCCGACTCCAGTCCATGTTCTTTCCACCTTTCACACAGCGTAAAAATATTTTCAAATTAATTAAATTTTGAAAACTTTTCAAAGTAACTCTGCAAAGAAAACAATTCTGCAGAGAAAAAGAAATTTAGAAGGGAAACCACCAAGATCTTGGTAGTGGGGGCTCTGAGAAAATGGGGTGTACTCTTTTTGTTCTTTTTTACTTACTTTTTAATATTCTTCCAACTTTTCTACAATAAATATGCTTTCCATATGAGATCTTTGAAAGTAACTCTTCATTTAATATGTATATGTTCATATTTTGGTTTCCTGGGCATTTGACTTAAAATATTGGGGCACCTGAGTGGCTCAGTCGGTTAAGCAGACGACTTTGGGTCAGGTCATGATCTTAGGGCTCAGGAGTTCGAGCCCTGCATCAGACTCTGTGTTGACAGCTCAGAGCCTGGAGCCTGCTTCAGATTCTGTGTCTCCCTCTCTCTCTGCCCCTTCCTTGCTCATGCTCTCTCTGTGTCTCTCAATAATAAATAAACATTTTTTAAAAAGTTTAAAACAAAACAAAATAAAATATTAACCCACTTAATTTATATTTTGTCTTACTTTTTACTTTAAAGAAAATGAGGAACTGAAATGAATTTACTTGAAAGTGAACCAAAACAAAGTTGGGAAAGAAAACAGTAGTATTTGATTAGCAAGTTCGTGAAGAATTGCAGACACAGACCTACAATTTTTAGACTTCTCTATTGAACTTGAAGAGAAAAAGAAATTAATAGTGCAGCCTTAGATGATTTAATAAAGCATGTGTTTTCATATCTTTGGTGCTTTTATAAGAATGCCATTAGGAAGAAGGAGGTCAGGAAGACAGAAAAATGTCTGCATCCTGGGAGTGTGATAACAAAAGACTAATGATGGAGCCCTACATGTGTCTAGTACTTACCAGTCCTCAAAGCCCATTTATAATAATTAGCAATTGGAAAGAACCCAAATGGTCAACAATAGGGCAATGGCTAAATAAACAGTGGTCGATTAACTCAGATGGAATACTTCATAAAGAGAGACAATGGTGAACTCCCAGACTCGCTGATTCTGGAAATGTCTGTATGACCTCATGTTAACTAAGAAAAAAAATGAAACACAAAGTGGTGCCTAGGGACTCCCACAAGGCATTTTAAAAGGCCTATCGCATTAGCTTTTTGCGCAAGATGGAGAAATGAGGGCTTCATTGTTAGAGAAAAGAACTAATGTCCAATTCCAGTTCCATCAGAAACTAGCTGAGTAGCAAAAGAGAGCTTACAGGCAATCCTCTATTTGTGTAGTAATGCATTTCTGTCTCTAAAATTTTTCAAAAGGCTGAGTTGGGAAATTAACTTGCCTGTCATAAAGAGGATTCTCTTCTCCAAGATGAAAACAATATGTAAAATCTCAAATATATCAAGCCTTCTTAAGATGATCTCTCTGGCTTTATTTCTAACAATTCATATCATCTTTAATCCCACTCTTCTTTCTAGCTGAACTTGGTATCTGAGGACTTAAGTCGAAAGAGAGTTCGCTATTTTTGGCATCCCAAACCAATTTCATTGTAGCCTCAGTATGCATTGAGTATTAAATATGAAGTTCATTATCACCAATATTAGGACCGAACTTTTTCAAGTTTCTACACAAACCGGCAAACCATGAGTCAGGTATGAAAATCTTGGCATTGTTTGACATTTTTGTCTCTGAAATTCAGTGAAGAACAAATTTGGATAGTGTAGAACTTTTAATACAATGCCTGTCACATAATTTATTATTAGTGGATGGTTACTGAATCTCATTTTGGATGATAGTGTGAAGATTAGTGACAAACAATGGTCCAGACAGACTACTATTTTAAAAATAGAATAGTGTTTGCCTGAAAAAAGTTCCCTGCTAACACACATCAGGGTTCCTGGCTTTGTTCACCATAAGATTTTTATCTGTGTCAAGTGGTGATACAGAAGGTCAGACCATCAAATGTGTGAAAGGCAAAAAGCCAAGATGGGGAGCAAATATCTTGGATGATGGGACAAAATCTGGAATAATCTTGCTAGGTTCTAAGGTAAGGTTTATACAAACCAAGATGGAAATTGATGTGGGGAATGGAAGACCTTCCACTTAACATTCAAAAAGATGAATTGTCCAAAAACAGGTTGGAGAAAAAAATAACTTAACCTCGCAGGTGTAGAAGGGATTTAGGGTCTTTGGCTAGTGGACTTCAGAAGTCCACTGTGAGTCAGTGTTACAGTATGACTCCACAGAAAGCAAATATGTATTTAGAATGAGGGGCAAGGATGCATTGAGAGCTTTAGAGCTTTGAGTTTAGTTCTCTTAAACTTACTTTAGGGGTGGCTGAGTTAAGCATCTGACTCTTGATTTCAGCTCAGATCATAATCTCACAGTTCATGAGGTCGAGCCCCATCAGCCTCTGTGCTGAGTGTGAAGCCTGCTTAGGATTCTCTCACCCTCTCTCTCTCTGCCCCTCCCCTGCTTATGCATACACACACACACTCTCTCTCTCTCAAAATAAATAATAAATATTTTTTTAAAACTTACTTTAAAAAGGAAATAAGCAGGATAGGATTTGTGTTTGGAAAAGAACAACCAAGATAACCAATGAGAGGACTCGTGCCTTTATCATCTGCAGAATATTTGAAGTATCTGGTCAAAAGAAAATACTCTAGGGGATATAATAGCCTACTTCAAATATTACCAGCTATAGATGAAGAATTAATATTTACCGTATGGACCATCAGGGTAGGATCAAAAGTGGAGTGAGAAGACCCAAAGGATACAGGAGTGCTGATGCACAGGGGCACATGGACCCCAATGTTCATAGCAGCACTCTCAACAATAGCCAAATCATGGAAAGAGCCTAAGTGTCCATCAACGGACGAATGGATCAAGAAGATGTGGTTTATCTATACCATGGAATACTACATGGCAATGAGAAACAATGAAATCTGGCCATGTGTAGCAACATGGATGGACCTTGAGGGTGTTATGCTGAGCGAAATAAGTCATGCAGAGGACAAATACCATATGTTTGCACTTATAGGAGGATTAGGAAGAACTTAACGGAGGATCGTGGAGGAGAAGGGGGGAAATAGTGGGGGAGAGGGAGAGAGGCAAACCATGAGAGACTCTTGAATGCTGAGAACAAACTGAGGACTGATGGATGTGGGGGGAGAGGGGAGGTGATGGGCATTGGAGGAGGGCACTTGTGGGGATGAGCACTGCGCGCTACATGGAAACCAACTTGACAATAAACTATTTGTAAAAAAAAAAAAAAAAAAAAGGTGGAGTGAGAAGACTCAACTGATTTGAGTTTCCAGAGAAAACTTGAGAAGTTTCCAGAAATGAATCCCATTGGAAATTTACCTTCAATGGAGGTGTTTGAGTAGAGACAGGAGAATCACCGGCTGGAAAGTAGTAGAAATTCCACAAGCATACAGTGATGAGGAGGCAGATGCCCTTATAAAAACAACTTCTAACCTTGTTCCCTGTTCTAATTTTGTGTCTCTGGCCATTTGAATTTAAGTATGTGGAAATAAGTGTGTGCAAGGCTAAAATTGAAAGCACACAGAGAAAGATGTGAACCATTGGCAGTTTAATGTGCATTAATTAGTTTTCTTCTTCTTTTATCCATACTCCCTTCCTCATATCATGTAAGAAGTGTGCATGTGTATGTGATGTGTGTATGTGTGTGTGTGAGTGTGTTTGTGTGTGTGTGTGAAAATAAAACCTAGACCAAAATATATATAAATTAGAGAAGGCCAGTTCTGAGAGCAAAAAGCAAACAACTATATTAAAATGAAGGTCACTTAGGTTCTGTGCAGTCACCAAATAAACTATGAATTTGGCACTGAGCTTCCTGGTTGCCAAGGCAAAAAGGGGGAAAGTAATCAGTCCCATGATTCTTGAGGTTCACAAGAAAAAAACCTATCAGATCTTCAGGGTAAACAAAATTTCTTCTGGCACTAAGTCCTGAAGAGAATAGGTCTTATAGGGACACTGATTAATGTCAAACCCAGCGTCTTTTAGGAAGTCCCTGCAGGAAACAGAATAATGTGAGCCTTACAGCTGTTTTTGGCTGTTTCTAAAAGACCAAGAGTGTGAATAAAGGGCACAGTGCAGCACAAACAACTCTCTTCGGAACTGGAAAACATGGTTTGAATTTTTTACAGTCTAGGTAACCTAAAAATTAGTTATATCTAAACTGTATTTTAAGAATGGGATGGATGATATAGATTTCAGGCAATCCTTTATATGCATTACTTCTCTAAACCAATTAGAAAGATTGAACTTATTCTCTGTGATAAAGGGCCAACCCTTTTTAAGTTTATAAGCATCTCCTTTTTTAACTCTTTTCCTTAATGCCCAGCTTATTATTCAGGGCCCCTGTCTTCTGCCGGGGATACTTACTGTCCCCAAACTCTCACCTACAGCCTCTATATACAGCTCACTTCTCCTTCTGTGGCGCTAGACAGCTTGTGTGACACATATCTTCCCACTGGGAACTAAATTAAGACATCAAAATCTTGTCACATCAGGCACTTAATCGCTAGTTGTTTGCTAGCACTGTTCATTGGGATGAATGCAAAGTCTGATCCGGAAAGAGAGCTGCCAGTTCCCATTAATGGTAGAAGTCAGTTCAAATACCCTGACTGTGGCTAAGGGTGGAAAGCTGATAGACAAAGGGTTAATGAGATTTTACCCACACCTTGAACTAGCATATCCTGATTTAAGGACTGGTGATCCTTCTCATCAATGTCCTACTGACCACTATGTATGGGTGCAGCTAAACAGGAGACCTGGGGTGGGGGCGGGGGGGGGGAAGAGGCATACAATAATGACCTAGCTATTATTACTCTAACTTACATGATTGGTGCCAACCACACCCGGTCACTCTCTGACTCTCTCTCATCGACTTTTCTTTCTAATATTAAAGTTCTCTTTCCTTTCTTTATTGATTTCTTCCTCCTCCAACTAGAATGTAAAATCTTTAAGTGCAAGGACCTTGAATCTTTGCTGTCTCCAAGGCCTAGAACAATACTTAACATTTAGTAGACACTCAATTAATATGTACTGGGCTGCCAGGGTGAATAACTGAGTAACTTTGGCATTTACCAACCAGCTTAGTGAGGGGGTAAATCATTTTCCTCTATGGGCTTTTGTTTCCTCCTCTTTATCTTTTTAAATGTTCTATATTTTTTTTAACTTTATTTTTTGAGAGAGAGAACAGAGCAGGGGAGAGGCAGAGAGAGGAGGACAGAGGAATTGAAACAGGCTGTATGATGACAGGCTGACTGCAGCAAGCCCGATGGCAGGGTTTGAACTCATGAACCATGAGATCATAACCTGAGCCAAACTCATATATTCAGCTGGCTGAGCCACTCAGGCGCCCTCTGTTTCCTCCTCTTTAAAATGGGGTTTGGAGGGGGTGCCTGGGTGGCTCAGTCGGTTAAGTGTCCAGCTTTGGCTCAGGTCATGATCTCACAGTTTGTGGGTTCAAGCCCTGCGTCGGGCTCTGTGCTGACAGCTAGCTCAGAGCCTGGAGCCTGCTTCAGATTCTGTGTTTCCCTCTCTCTCTGACCCTCCCCTGCTCCCTCTCTCTCTCTCTCTCTCAGAAATAAATAAAACATTAAAAAAATTTTTTTAAATAAAGAAGGGGTTTGGGCTAGTGCGGCTGAGATTGGCAGCTATACACCAATCTGTGTTCTCCCTTCTTCTGTGTTGTGTGGTGGGGGAACTAACTAAGCACATGGCTGCCCAGAGGTTGGGTGGCCATGTGGCTAAGCTCCTGTCACTGGAATGTGAGTGGAAGTGATGTGCTCATTTCGTGCTGTAGCTTTTAAGACAATAGAGGTGCTTCCTCCATATTGTCTTTTCTCCTTTCCTGCCAACTGCCAACTGTGTCTAGCAGCCATCCAGCCGGCCCAGGGGCAGTGAGGACACCCAGGAGGATGCTAGAGCTGTCCAGCCAGTCTGGACACCTGCTAGCCTGGACGGAGCTCAACTACTCACCTCAAAGAGAAAAACAAGCCATTGTACTGGGGGGTGGGGGGGGCGGTCTCTTTGCCAAAGCAGCTTAACACCCATAATGAGTACAGCCAGATAATCTCTGAAAACCCGCTCCTGCTCCAAAGAGTTTGATTGGTGACTGATTTCATCACATATAGTCACTTGCCATCACATATAGTCACATATAGTCACTGGCCACAGAAAGCTGTGTTCTTGGGGCACATCATCATGTAGAAAAGGTACACTTAAAATTTGATCTTAAGATTTTTCTCTATTTATAGGAACGTGAGTTTCTTGGAGACAAAATTTAGTTTACACCTTTGAAACAACCACCTGGACCAGCTGAATGGAATAAGGGTCAAAAACTTGGCGTCCTTATAAATCACAGGCAGTACAGTAGCAATAATCCAATAAATCACTATGGTTTTGTGAAGAGAATGCTACATGTTCCATCGTGGCTCAGAGAATGTTCTAGCAAGTGTTCTTCCCAAACTGTGGCAAGTATGCCAGAAACAAGAGATGAGATGTTTTAGGCGGGACACAAACTCTTTTTAACTTAATTGCTATGTGTTACTTTTTTAAGTTTACCTATTTATTTTGAGAGGAAGGGAGAGAGAGAGAGAGAGAGAGCACAAGCTGGGAGAGGCAGAGAGAGGGGAGAGAGAGAGAGAATCCTAAGCAGGCTCTGTGATGTTGGTGCAGAGCCCGACATGGGGCTCAATCTCATGAACCTCGAGATCATGACCTGAACTGAAATCAAGATTTGGTCATCTAACCGACTGAACCACCCAGGCACCCCTAGCTATGTGTTATTTTAATGCATATTTCATGTGCCTTCTAATTATGGCAAGCAACTGTGCTTCTCAACGGGATAACACCGTTTTCCTCAAAAACTAATTTAGGTAAATAAAAGAGGAGTCCGTTTAGAGAGAAACATGATTAGCATAGGAAATGACAGAAATTGTGAAGGTGGTGTGCAAACAGCTGAACCAGGGAAACGCTACAATAACTACGTGGGAGACTGAGAGTACATCACGATATTCGTGATGTGCGGGGATGAAATCATTGCCCTCAAGTGACATTGGTCAACCAAATCAACAGACTAATCGATTAACTCAAGTTGAGATAACTGACAACTAGCCCTCGTAGGCACCTTTATGTATGAAATACTTTTTCTCATGATCTCTCTTAATTTCATAATTGAACGTATTAAAATGTAAGATTAAAGCAGGTGGAAAATAACGCAGAGTTCTATCTTTTGAAAGGCTGATTGTATACTACGTTGTGTGGAGCAGTGATAAAGGAGAGTTCTTGTGGGCTTTAAGAGTTTAAGACCTACGCTCAGACTCCAGATCCATTGCTTACAAATTGAGGGATCGACATCCCCCACAAACTGGGGGACTATTCTGAGTGAGAGGGGGCCTCTCACTCAACAGTTGCAGGTGAACCCTGGCTGGGCAGATGTAATGTGAGAGGCAGGGATGTAATGCTCAGGATACATCCATGAACAGACCAGCAAACGTGCTTGCCCTTGGGGAGCTTAACTTCCAATGAGGGAGACATACACTAAACACAATAAATAGGTAAGTTATATAATGCTCTAGAAGGCAATAAGTACTCTGTAAAAAGTGGGGTAGCAGGGAAAAGAGGAAGGGAACGTTATAAAATAGAAGAGGAATCATGGCAGGATTCATGAGGAGGTGGCATTGGACAAAGACTTGAAAGAAGCTGGGGCATGAGCTAAGTGAGTGTCTGGGGAAAGAAGGACCCAGCAGGGGACTTCCTTAGTGCCTTGCTAGGGCAAGAATGAAGCTGAGACCATTGTCAAGGGGCCACCTCATTCATGTCCCTTCTCTCTGGGGGATCTTATCCTAGGTATTATCCAGTCTCTGAAAACCACTGATTTATATGTTTAGTTGGTTGTTTAAGGTGGAAGGGTAAATCCAGTCCCTGTTTCTCCAAAGTTCAGTTCTGAACACGTTGAGTCTGAGTGGTGTACTGGACAGCAAAGTAGAGACAGAGGGCTCACTCACATGCATCTCAGCTCCAGAGTTCCTTATTGGATGGGTCTGGAGTAAGGCCCAGGTGATGTGTTGCTGCTGGTCAAGTACCATTCCTTGAGAAATACTGATATGCTATGATTTTTCCCCCCAGTCTGCCCAATGTTCTTTTTATAACAACATAGATCTGAGTGGTTCAGGAGTTAAGCATCTGACTCTTGATTTCAGCTCAGGTCATGATCTCACAGTCCACAAGGTCAAGCTCCTCATCAGGCCCTGCACTGACAATGCAGTCAGGAAGGAAGGAAGGAAGGAAAGAAGGAAAGAAGGAAGGAAGGAAGGAAGGAAGGAAGGAAGGAAGGAAGGAAGGAAGGAAGGAAGGAAGTGGGGAAAGGAGGGAAAGAGAAGGGAAGGAAGGAAGGAAGGAAGGAAGGAAGGAAGGAAGGAAGGAAGGAAGGAAGATAGGAAGGAAGGAGGGAAGGAAGGGGGGAAGAGGGGGGAAGAGAAGGTAGAAGGAAGAAGGGAAGGAAGGAAAGTTACTTCCCTGGTAATAACCTGAGCTAGCTCCAGAGATCTGGAACTATGCCACTTTGCTTTCCCTTGCCAGTCTTTCCAGCCTCCCGCCCCACCCTCCCCCATATCCCTGAGCAGGCCCATTTGTGCAGCACCCGGCAAACACCATGTCCTGAGGGCCTTGTCGAATGCCTGTCCTTATGCTGTGTCGTCGTCCTAGAAGGCCCTTCTCCTACCACCATGATCTGCAAAAGCAAGTCCAAGTCGTCATTCCAGGCCCCTCTGTGAGCCCTTCCCTTCCCCTTCTGTTGGCTCCCATCCCTCTGTCACCACTTGGCGTAGAGTTTCTTTTTACTTCCAGTGGGAGGAGGAACATCTTTAATCCACCACTATAAGAAAGAAGAAAGGAAAAGATTGATCAGCACAATGATAGAAAGAGCTCTGAATGTCAGATGGTTCATAAAACAATAAAAGTAAAGGACAAAATTAGAAAAAAATCTGCAACTAAGGCAATTAAAATAAGCTTATGTTAAAACCCTCAAACGTAGAAATTTGGGTTATGCTCCTTGGTTCATAGTACGTTATTTTTTCCCATCAATTAATGGAGTGGCCACCTAGTTTCTTAATTACTTATTTAACTTATCTATCTTCCCCCATTATACTTGGAGCTCCTTGAGGGTTCTTTAATTATTTTTTAATTATTCTTCATTTAATCCCTTTAGCTTTGTTCCTTATTGGATGGAAAAGACCCCTGGGAACTTTTTTTCAACTTGCAGGGACAGTGTTAATTGCCATGATAAAGTGGGGACGAGGGGGGAGACACAGCATGTACAGGTCAAAGGTCACTAAAGCCTCGAACAGCACAGGCTCACACCGGCAAGAAGGGTCCCATGTCCCTTGTAATTTCTAAATGTCCCTCTAGACATCATGAAAGTGAAAAGCACGTTCCTCGTTATCTCCACTTAGAACCTGTTTTACAATAAACACAAAATTTTTTTGCACGGTTTTAACATACACTGAATTTTCCTGGATTGCACCTACCACATAAGTAGAGGAAAAGTTGGGCTTTGTTTTGCCGGGAACTTGACCAAGAAATGTTACCATTCGGAGAAATCATATAATCCGAAGCAACACTCTCATTGGACTTGAGCCCTCAGTACATGAAAATCACTCTCTGCCTTCAGAGCTGGTTATGCCATGAAAACCTACAGACACAGCGTCGATTTTATTACGTCGTCCCAGGCAGCTGTGCGTAAGCATTTGAACATTAAATGCTTCTTTTTTAAGTTACTTACATTCTATTTCTCCTTTCCTTTAGAGCTAGAGTGCTAGATGAGTCTTTGCTTTAAAACTATATTTGTAGGCATGTCATTCCGTTTTATTGCAGGACAGGAAAGGAGTTGCACTTAATTAGAAAGTGTTACCAAAGGGTCATTTTGTATGATAAGCTGTGACCACCATCTATAGAATCCTAAAATGGAATTGGAAGTCCTTGGCTCTGATGTCTCTGTCCAATCTCCATTCCAGGCTTCTTCCACCTCACCTTCTCCAGCCATGGGGACTCCCAGCTGCTCCAGAGCACACCATAGGCTCCTCCTTCACACATGCCCTAACTCTTCCCACCTGGAGCTTTTCCGCTCCTTCTATTGAGTTTCCACTGAGCCCTGCTCCACTCTAAAATCTTGTCCAGCCTCCTCTTCAGGGCTGTCCTGGGCCCATTGTTCATATTATTCTGTGTAAGCACCCTCATCCTGGCTATAATAACTAGCTTATAGGTCTTCCTGTCCCCCCAGTCTGGGGACTCTCAAGGGACAGCATGTTGGTTGAGGGCTTTGGCTTGGAGTCATCCAGCTGGATTCGAATTTACCTCTGACATGCTCTCCATGGGTGATCTTGACTGTGGACAATATAATTAACTTTTCTGAACATCAATGTTCTCATCCACATAGTAAAAGCAATCATGCTTACTTATCAGAGAGTTTGAAAGATTTAAATGAGATCGTGTATATATAGCAAGCACCTAGCCCAGTACCTGTCCCTGAAATAGTAGTTATTACTGTCATTGTTATTATCTTTCATTCCTTACACCTTGCATATAATATGGCATATAGTGGATGTTCAATAAGTGTTTGCTGAATGAATTAATTTTGTTCTAATATACTACTCCTCCAAAAATAACTTGTTTTTAAGAATCATTAATTGTGGGATACTTAACTTCAGCAAAAGCTATTGAGAGATTAGTCAGAAGATTTTTATCTCTCCAGTTGCCCCGTGTAGACAATTCACCGAGCCAACCCCTCTCAGTGCCTCTCTTGACCATTTATAATTAATCTGGTTGGCCCAGATCTCAGATGAAGGGAATTAGCCAGAAAAGTAGAGATGGTTGCTCTTTTTATTCAAGCCTCTGTGCCAGAATATAGATAATCCTTTTAAAGGGGAATTTTTAGACTCTGTGGGAAGACCTGTCTCATACTCTGTTCCAATTTAAAACAAGCACTGGAATTGGAAGGGAGTCAAGGACTCTGACATGGATGGGGGAAGATGTGAGCAAGCTCTTTTCGTCCATAGAATTGGACAGAGGGAGTAGAGGGACTTCTTAACAATTCCAAAAGGAGCATTGAAGAAGGAAAGTGCACTCAATCACAAAAAACAAAACAAAACAAAACAACAACAACAACAAAAAACCAGGGAGATTTTCCTAGTCCCCTCTGCACTGGCAATTACATTTGATTCTTCACTCCCAAAAATATACGAAGAACTGAGGTATATGTTTGTATTAAGATCATTTTTTTTACACAATTACCCAGAAATGTCAAATAAAAGTTGGTGTTATTGAAATAATTCTTGTAGTCTCTCTTAATAAGGCCTAGATTTTCAGAAACTTAGAGAGATCTAATTTTAAAAGACCCCTAAGTGATGATTTCTTTCTGTTATTGTCTTTATGTTTAAATGCCACCCAGACATCATTTCTGCAATTACCATTACAAGTTTGATAAGAATGGGTTTTCTGGGAAAACCATTCGGAAGCTGATTAATTTTTCAGATGTTCTTGACCAGCACTTTGGTTAATTGACAGCATATAGTGCAGTTGTCAAACCGCCTTGGAAAAAAGAAGCTGACCCAGGTAGTTTTTGTTTCCTATTAAAATTTAATTTATTTCAGAGGCGCCTGGGTAGCTCAGTCAGTTAATCGTCCAACTCTTGATTTCAGCTCAGGTCATGATCTCAAGGTTCATGAGATGGGGCTCCGCATCAGACTCTGCACTGACAGCACAGAGCCTGCTTGGGATTCCCTCTCTCCCTCTCTCTCTCTCTCTGTCTCTCTCTCTCTCTGCCCTCTGTCTTTCTCACTCTCTTTCTCTAAAAATAAATAGAAAAACTTTTAACATTTATTTATTTTTTGAGAGACAGAGAGAGACAGTGTAAGAGGGGGAGGGTCAGAGAGAGAGGAAGATACAGAATCTGAGGCAAGCTCCAGGCTCTGAGCTGTCAGCACAGAGCCTGACTCGGGGCTCAAACTCAAGAACTGTGAGATCATGACCTGAGCCGAAGTCAGATGCTTAACTGACTGAGCCACCCAGGCACCCCAGTAATAAACTTTTAATTATATATATATATAGTTTATTTCAAGTATCTTTTAGTTTTGTTTCTATTTGCGAGATATAAATGCATTTAGGGTATGAGTGACTCACATCAGACTCAACTGTGGTCCATTATTAACCAGTTAATTGCTTTCCTTGTTCACCCTTAGGGAAATGTTTTCCGTCTCTCACGCTGATACTTGGGATCTGTCTATGGTTACACTTGCCATTTCTCCTACTTGAATGGAGGTTCAGACAAGTTTCAAAATTAAAAATCCTGCTGAAACTGGCCCGAACACTCCTTGATTGCATGAACCTTCCAAATTACTTCAAACTCTGGCCTTTGTTCATCTCTTCTCTTTGCTTTCCATCTTTTTCTAGCTATTCCAGATTCCTTTAAGCTTCTCAAACATGCTCTACACATTCTGTTCTCTCTGCCTGAGATACTCTTCTCTTTCCCCTTCCCATTGCTGGTCATCCTTCAAGTCTTGATTTAAACATGCTTCTCCTGAAGGCCTTCCTAGAGCCCTACATTGGTCAAGAGGCTCATGTAACATGTCTCTGGCACAGCCTGTATTTCCTTACTTGTGTAATTATCAGTTTACTTCACTGAATAACAGGATTCACTTCTGCCTTGGGCACACTGCTTCTCCATTATTGCTATCTCCGTTATAACATACATGCTCTAAACATTAACTGAATGAGTAGATCAGTAAGTGAATCAACTGTCCCACACACCCTTCACCTGGTAAGAGTTCATTCCCTCTTGAATGTGAATTAACCAACGTCTAGCGAGCTTAAGAGATTTGCCCAACACCATTGCAGCATTTTGGCATCAGAACTAGTATTTAAAGCTCCAACAGGTGGTGCAGTGCTATTACTATCATTTTGAGGATTACAAAACCAAAATGTCCTCTAGGATAATAAGTGAAATGGAAGGGGTGTAAGATCACATGGGGGGGAAAGAGGTCTGTGATAAACTGAGTGACACACACCCACTATTCAGGTCTAGCCGATTGTCACCATAGAGCAAGGCCCAGTGTTGCCAGAACTTACTTTCATATTTTAAGAATGATAAATCCAGAACTTTATGTCAAATAGTCTAATGCTTTACTACTAGCCAAAAAAAATGTTTTTAATGTAATATATTGTGCATTTCCAACAAAACACTCGAGGGCTAGGCAGAGCCTCCGAGTCCCCGTTGTGCTATCTCCACATCTCTCTGGACAGAATTTCTCTTCTTTCTACACAATTCGGCTCTACCCTTGGAGTTACTCTCCCATTTTCCAACAACAAACACTTGGCAACTCCACAGCCACCTCCTGAAGGAAAATCATTTAAGAACCAAAAAATTCAATGAAAGACATTTGCCTTTTCTCAGTAAGTAATGCTTAGCTCCCCTGTCTCCAATTGCTTCAGAATTGATCGACCCTCCACAGCATTAAATTCAGCTCCCACACAGGCTATGATGACTTTTATGATCTCAGATGACAGAAACCCAAAACGACATAAGTAGATAACCAATTTTTTTTCCACAGAAGGGTCCAAAGGATCACTTATATGAAGGTAGAAGACTGGTTAATATTTCTCGGAGAAAATGGTACCAAAGTTTTGGCTTTCCTCCCCAATCCATTGTGACTAATTGGTGTGTGAGGGAGAGAGAGTTCTAGCATCAGATTCAGAGGGGTTGGGTTTGGGGTCTGGCCTTTGTACTTGTAGCTCTGTGATCTCAGGCAAATGGTGACCTACTGAGAGCCTTAGTAACCTCATAAAACAGATAAAACAGGAAGAAGAGCTACCTCCACAATAAATGTTGAGTTAACAATAAACACAGCTATCTGGGCTTTATTATTCCTGTGGTTCTATTCTAGGTAGAAAATGCCTGGTCCCCAAATCACTGCTCTGTGCCTGAGTGTCATACAACCAGAGCCTCAGTGGTCCAGAGAATTAAGTCACCCAGAGAGGAAATTCCACTTCTGTTCCCTTGAGCCTGTTTGTCTAATGTTCATCCAGTTACTCTACTCCCTTCATTCAAATACAGAGACAACATCATGAGTTCTCTCCACCATTACTTCCTCACCAACCTGTCTATCGTTTCTCAGGGGGACTAACTGATGGTCCTCGGGCTGCTGCAGTCACCATCCTCTTCACGGATCTGTGTTTGCTCATTTGACCCTCAAATCCAACCAAATGGGTCGAAACCCCACAACTGGAAAGTGGTGAAGCCAGGATTTGAATCTTGTTTCTCTGGTTCTTGATGCCAAAGAGATGCCGTGATACTCACTTCCCACCATAATATTTACCAACCATGGCACTTACTTTCCCCTTGATCCACAGGAAATGTGGCTTCTGCCCCACCATTTCTTCATTCATTCTTTCCTTCAGTCAACAATGATGGGGGAAGCATCTGCAATGTGCCAGGCCTCCATGAAGCTTACAATTCTAGTGGGTAAGCTAGTAATAAATACCAAGGAGGAAAAAAATACAGCAAATAAGATGGATATGAGGTCTAGGGCAGGAAGACCAGGCTGGCGATTGGAATGTAGAGATCCAAGGGCAGCTAGTTCAGCAGCAGGCCCAGAGTGCACATGAACTGTCGAACAGAGGGATCCATAGGAAAGGAACCTAACTATTAAGTGCCAACTCTGCACCAAACACAACATGGGCAATGTAAGTCATCTAATCCATCTTCTCCCCATCTTATCTATCTAAAACTATTATATTAATTAAGAAACCAGAATTTTTTTTAAATGTTTTATTTATTTCTAGGAGAGAGAGAGAGAGACAGCGTGAGCAGGGGAGGGTCAGAGAGAGAGGGAGTCACAGACTGAGACAGGCTCCAGTCTCTGAGCTGGCAGTCAGCACAGAGCCCAACGCGGGGCTCGAACCCACGAACCGCGAGATCATGACCTAAGTGAAAGTCGGACGCTTAACCGACTAAGCCACCCAGGCGCCCCAAGAAACCAGAATTTTTAATAGTTTTATTTTAGCATTATGGATACTCCTCGAAGGAAGGTATTGCTGTCCCCTTTCACAGATAATGAGGTGAAGATTAGGGAGGTTGCCCAATTTGCTCAAAGTTACCCAGCTGGTAAGTGGCAGGAGAAAGATTCAAATCCAAGAGGGACTTCAAAGCTGAAGGTCTGTCTTCCAAACTACCTTACAGTAGTCAACAAACAAGGAGGCTAGTTGGCTTAAGCAATAGAAATTTAGTTCTCACAGTGCTGGAGGCTAAAAGTCCAAGATCAAGGTACCAATATGTTTGGTGTCTCCTGAGGCCTCTCTCTATGGCTTGCAGACAGCCACCCTCTCATTGTGTCCCCACATGGCTTTTCCCTGTGTCCCTGGAGTCTCTCTCCTCTTAGAGGGACAGCAGTCACATTGGATTAGGTCTCCATCTCCATGACCTCACTTAACCCTAACTGCTTCTTTACAGACCGTATCTCTAAATATAGTCACATGGGGGTTAGGGCTTCAACGTGTGGATTCTAAGGGGACACAATTCAGTTCATAACAGCAGGTGATGGAACTCCAGCTCTTTGGGGAGAGGGGAGAGGTGATTGAGAAAAGCACATTCCCCACGCCATTACAATGAGAGCACAAGCTCTGGCCAGAGGAAGATCAGGGAGATGGGGCTGGGGTGTGACCTGAGGGTCACCAGCATCTGATGCAGATCCCTGTACATGTGCTGAACCTGCAGACTTATGCCTTCATTGTCTCACCCTGTAGAGCCACAGTGGGAGAGGTCACAGGCAATGTGGCTGTAGGAGAGGGAGTTGGGGAATCATTTCACTCTGTCAGAACAGCTGGGCTCCGGACCCTGGCATGTCTCTGCCAGCTCACAGCTCTCTTTACCCAGCTATCTCTTGTCATTCATTACAAAGATGTGTGTGCGTGTGTATGTGTGTGTATGTGAGTGTGTGTGTGCATGCTATTCTTATTCTAACCAGAGCCTGCAATTCTTTGCACTCAACACTGGTGTATCTACTCCCATCATCAATGAGCTCTATTTAATCCATGTATACCAATATCATCCTTTTCAATTGTGTACACGTGTATTTATCTGTCTGTCTGTCTGCCTGGGAGAGTTAAGCAGAAAGAAAGACTGAGAAAAGAAGCAAAAGACAGAGAAGGAGGAAGAGAATGAAGTAAGAATAATGGGGCAAGAAGAAGGGGGAAGGACACTCGGGATGAAAACCTGGGGAGCCAGGCAGGGATCCACGGCCTGTACAGTCAGGCAGCTGATGATGGAGGAATCCAGGAGGTTCTACAGGCAAGACTAATTGCTTTGTCTATGGGCCTGTGGTTACTTGACTTATAAAGAGTCGAGGCCAGTTTCCCAACCACCATGCCCTGCTCAGCAGAGCCAGGCTACACCTGGGGGGAGGGGAGTGCAAAGCCTCTAAGAGCATCACAGGCAATGAGCAGCTTGTAGAATCCATCCAGGAAGCCAAACAAATATTATTATTTTGTATTCATTACAGGTCATGGAAAAGGCTGGCCAACGTTGCTCCAGACTAGCATTTCCCAAAGCAGGGGGAAAAAATGTTCTGCTATCATTTTAGGACATGCTGTATATTGTATTCCCTTTTGTAAATACACTCACAAAACGGCATTAGTGTAGTAATTGCTCAGAGGAGTCCTAAGTGTAGGGGGTTGAGGTGGGGGTTTTAACTTTGCTTAGGCCTCCCGACATCACACTACAGAGCTGGTTAGCATATGTCCTAAATCTAGTTGAATACAGCCAACGTGCTGCAATAACTCCCATCCCAGACTGATGTTTTTGCTCTGCAGGAACCCTGACCAGGTGACCTATTCTGAAGCAGATACAATCTCTAGGATCATGTGGCCATCTTCCAGGCCACAAGCAACGTGTTCTGAGCAAGTCAAGCAAAACATCCTTCCTGGCCTAACCTCATGCTTGAAAAACCAATACCTTCTCCTGCCAAGAGATCATAGCTAGAAATAAGTATTTTGCAACTTTGTATGTTGAAGCTTGGCCAAATGGGAGCTTAAATTCTTAAGGTTGAGGACAGGGCTAAAGATTCATGATTTAAGTTGTAGGAAAATCATGTGAGCCTGAGAATCTAGAGAATGTGTATGATTCAGGACAGATCACAATTCTCTTAGTAGGCCTCAGTTTTGGGGCCACCTGGGTGGCTCAGTCAGTTATGGAACCGACTTTGTCTCAGGTCATGATCTCATGGTTCATGGATTTGAGCCTCGCATCAGGCTCTGTGCTGACAGCTCAGACTCTGGATCCTGCTCTGGATTCTGTATCCCTCTTTCTCTCTGCTTCTCCCCTGCTCACTCTCTGTCTCTCTGTCTCTGTCTCTGTCTCTCTGCCTCTCTCTCAAAAAAAAAAAACCATTAAATTTTTTTTTAAAAAAGGTCTCAGTTTTCCAAATCTATAAAGTGAGGAGAGGATAAAATGACATTAGGGGCTGAATTGTGTTTCCCCCCAAATTCATATGTTGAAGTTCTAATCCCATTATCTCAGAATGTGACTGTATTTTGAGATGGGCCTGTACAGAGGTCATTAAGGTAAAAATGAGGTCTCATGGTTGAGCCCTAGTTCAATATAACTGGTGTCTTCATGTATATTTTTTAAGTGTGTTTATTTTGAGGAAGGGGAGGAGCAGAGAGAGGGGAAGAGAGAGAATCCCAAGCAGGCTCCTCACCAGCAGCACAGAGCCTGACTCGGGGCTTGAACTCACAAACCATGAGATCATGGCCTGAGCTGAAACTGAGTTGGATGCTTAACCACTCAGGTGCCCCTAACTTGTGTCCTTATAAAAAGAGGAGATCAGGACAGACACACAGACAGAGGGACAACCATATGAGGACAACTGGAGAGAGAGCAGCCATCTACAAGCCAAGGAGAGAGACCATAGAGGAAAGCAAACCTGCTGACATCTTCCACTTGGACTTCTCGCCTCCAGAATCATGAGAAAAACAATTGTTGTTGTATAAGCCACGCCACTTCAGACATCTCACTCTGGCGGCCTTGACAAACTAACACAGATATCTGGATAGACTCTGCAAAGCCAGTGCTTGGTCACTATCCAATATCCATTCCCTCCTCCTTTCTTGCTGACATAACCCACTTTTATTCAAAAATCTACCCTTTCCCATGTGGCAGAAAGGAGACCTTACCACCAGCCCACGGGCACCGTGTGAATAAGCAATTGTGTTCAGTTTATTCCTGTTGCCAGTGATTAGCTCAGAAATAGGCAGAAGACCAAACTCAGGCCAGGGGTCTGGGGAGAAATCTCCTGGGGGCTCCTGGGAAGTTTTCACCCTTCATGGGGAGACACAAAAGATATGGTCTCTTGCTCTTCTAAAAAAAATTCAAGTGTCTAAATGGGACATCTGATAGATCTGCAGTTATATGGGACCTAGCAGTAAGCCAGCCTGAGGACAATTTCCAAAGGATGGCAAAGAGGAGAGACGTGTGTTAAAGCCTCTGGTACTGGCTCAAATAATCCTACAGTACACCCCACCTCAGCTTCTACTGATGGCAGATGAAAAAAAAAAAAAAGTCCTTTTAGTGAAAATTAGAATTTTCTGTCGCTGTAGCTGAAGGCATCCAACTGTACGCACTCGCTGATCCTCTCCAACCTGTGATGTCCCTAGCAGCCATGTTCCTGAGACCTCTGGTAACAGTTAACCCCTTACAGAGAAACCCCCACAACCCTGTGAGGCAAGGACTATCTATAGTCCCATTGAAGGAAATAACAGAGTTCAAAGAGGTTGTCACTTGGTTAAAGCCACTCTGAGATGCAGGCAGTGCATTAGACCTGTCTGGTCTGGGATCCTTATTCACCCACTATCCATCAGAACCTCAAAAATCCAGAAATTTTCCAGTCAGAGCTGGAGGACCCCTGAGGGCCATGGGAGAAAAGTCCTTCACTACCCAGAGGGCTTCCACTTGACATATTTACCTTTTCAGAATTTCTTATACTCTTTTAAATTCTAAATCACTGCAAAATTATTAGGAAGAGCTAGTAAGCAACAAATATAGTACTGTGCTTTGGATTCTTCAACTACGATGATAAATCTCCAACTAATTTCTACCACCCTTTCCTAAGAGATTGCACCATTTTCCAAACAAAACATTGATATTTTTTCAATAGTTCAAAAGCATATGGTTTTCCCTTTATTTCCCCTTTGGTTAAATTTTGGGCATTGTTAAGAAATTTTTGTACAAGTTACTGGAAGGAAAAGAAAATAAAATGTAGAGGAAAAGATCTATCATAGAACAGAAGTAATTGGCCTTGAAATGTAACAGAAGACTTCGGAATGGACCTCATGAAAGACCCCTAACCAGAGGAGCAGGAGATATTGAAACCATTAGCAAGAAAGTTCATGAGAAAATCTGTTCATGGAGTTTCAACAAAAAAGGGAGTTGAGGGAGAAATTTTAGGTACAAATTTTCTAGATTTTGTAGGAACAAGACTAGTTGTCCAATCATTCGGTTGCAAAGAACCCACACAAACTAATTTAAACAGGAGGAATTTACTAGAAAAATGTAGGAGTATCCTACAGAAGCCAAGAGCAGGAGCATCAAAAACAAAAAACCATTCAGAAGCCAAGTCAAGTTCTCCCTTCTCTCTCTCTCCCTTCCTTGCTTCTCTTTCTCTCTCCCCTTTTCATCTTCTTTCCTTCCCGGGTTGTTCCATTTGTTTCTAATCCATTCCCTCTGCAGATGAACTTTTTCTGTGCTGCTCGCACCTGGCCCGCCATGTCCCAGGATGGTCCTCTCAGACTTGAGTTCCGCATCACCTGGCAAGGCCAAGACCTGCAGCATGCTAAACATTCCTCTCCGTGACCCAATTCCAGACTCTCTGGAGATGGGCTGACTGGACCAGCTCAGCCTCTGGGCTGGTTTTTTCTGAATCAGGTGTCCATCCCTTGCCCAATCAGCTATAACTGAAGAAGTGAGAACATACAATAAAAACATATCTACAGGAATCCATCCCCATATGTGTAGGATGGGACGGCAAGGCAGAAGAACGGCTTTCAGATTACATGGTGGGTGTGTCCTCCAAAAGACATTCCCAACACATCTTTAGAGCCTTCTTCCATCATGAGATTCTCTGTTGGGAGAGTTTCATGATGGCATGATTCTGCCTAGCTCACTCCCTTCATTTATTACCTGGAAATGGAAATGGACAGGAGAAAAGGATGGGAGGAGTCACCCATACCTGCTTCTCTGTTCCAGATACTGGGCCCCAGAGTGGTGTTTCCTCCAACACAAGGTGAGGAGTGCTATAGTACCTTCAGCCTGAGCAAGGAAGCACAATCTCAGCAGCTTCCTGGCCTCCCCTCCGCTGGTTAGCACTTTCTTTGTTTTTTTTTTTTCTTTTTTTTTTTTTTTTACAAATAGTTTATTGTCAAGTTGGTTTCCATATAACACCCAGTGCTCATCCCCACAAGTGCCCTCCTCCATGCCCATCTCCCCCCCACACCCATCAGTCCTCAGTTTGTTCTCAGCATTCAAGAGTCTCTCATAGTTTGCCTCTCTCCCTCTCCCCCCACTATTTCCCCCCTTCTTCACCCTCAGCCTATGGTTCAGCCCAAGGTTAACCTTTTCGCTCCCTCCATGAATTCCAGAGATGTGGGGCTCTCAAGTGCCCCTTGGCAACTGTATATCAGGAGTGGGGCAGTGCTCCACTCAGACCACTGGCCTACCTCCATCACCCACACTGACCAGGGTGAAGTCTTTCTAAAATGAAAAGGGAAGCTCAGCAGGAGACACAGCCCATACCACATGCCCCACTGCACCCCTGTGGTCCCCTCACCTGCAGGACTGTGTTCCTGCCTGAGCAGGTGGGCACACACTATTCCTCCCGCCTAGAGCATGCCTCTCTGTGGTCACAAGCTGCTGAGCCCCCGCCTCTGCTGTGGTGTATCATACCTGAAGGGTATTATGTGAGTTCATGTCCACCTCCTCCAATTGAGTTAATTCCTTAAAGGGAGTTACTCAGGCCTTGCTCTGAGGTGCATTCCCTGGGCCACAGGCGATGCCTGTGCATCAGGGAATGTTTGAAGAAAGTGAGAGAGAACACAAGTGAGGGAGGGAAAGAGGGAAAGGAACAAAGAAGGGGAAGACCCTCCTGCTCCCTAACAGTGACTGTGACTAGCTCTGCCGTGGGGTCTGGGGAAACGGAGGCCAAGTGGTAACCAGGGAGGGCAAACTTCTTCCATCCGTCATAACACACAAAGGCTCACCTGATCCTCAGACTCCCCCTCTGAGGCTACCAGCAATTACCCCAATTTTACAGAAAGGAAAGACAAGAGCTCAAGAAGGAAAGGGACTTGGAAGGCCACCAGTCGATCTCAGTGCCCAGAGCCAAGGGGATCCCTTTATGCCAAGAGGACTCCTCCCTGGTCAGCAGAGATGCCAGGGGCTGGTGGGTTTTGAGGCATCCTGGGCTGGGCAGCCCCCGTGGGGGGCTGGAGAGGGGACTTGGAGGTGGTCCCACTTTGATCAGGCACCCGAGAACCAGTCCGACTCACTGCCCATTTCCTATCAGGCACAGACGCCGCTTTGTTCCCCTGGGCCCAGCAGCCTGACGCCTTCTCAACTTGCTGCCAGCTCCTGCTCTGTCCTACATCTGGGGAGACAGTGAATAAGCCTTCCTTTCTCTCCGGAGCTCGTTGCCTTCAAGGTATTTATAGACTGCTCCAGGCCCTGCTGAGGCATCCCTTCCCTCCTGTTTAAATTTAGCTCCCTTTGTCCTCTTCCCCTGACTTATCTCCTGATCCCGCTTGGGTCCTCTCTACCGCCTTTGTTCTCCCTGTGTTTGTTCCACATCTTTCATCTGCTGAGCCGAAGCCATCTCACCAAACAGTTGCTCTGAAGCCTTTATATAACTTTCTCCAGGCTCAGACCTCGCAGCAGGTCCCCTCTCTGCCCACTTTCCACTTTCTCTTGTAAAAAAAAATAAAAAGCCTTCACCTTTATCTCCCCTCAATCTAGCCTGTTTACAGAAAGAGAAAATGGGCATGACTAATTTGCAAACAGAGCCAGAATCCACGGTTTCCCAATCTTGTGTGCCCAAGGCTATTTTGACTTCTAAAAGTTCCCAGTTTCAATGTCTGTATCTTGAGTCTCTACCCGGAATCATTTTCACTTGTACACAGAGAGATAGGTCAGAGTCTTACACATCTTTGTTCTTTTAGGCCTTGAATCCTTCCCTAAGACCATCTTATCTTAGTGCTGGAAAGAGCTGCTGCCATCAAAATCCGGAGGTGGGGAAGGCACTGCTTTGCCTCTAATAACACTTAATAGACATAATATAGGTTGAGACTAAGTGTCCCAAGTTCAGATGGTACAGAGGTCCCCAATTCCAATGCCTCCAGGAATCAAGCAGGTAAAGAAACAAATGAAGCAGCCACTGGGCACAGACAGTAGAGGCCTACAGCTTGTATGCTGTGTCTGAAGGAAGTTGCATACCACATTGCCCAGATTTTCTCATTTTTCCAGAGAATCCAAGAATCTGGACTTTTAAATAATGGCAATCATTGAAATTTTTCAAACCACTGTATAAGCAGAATAGAAGACAGGCCACATGTCATCCACAAGCCTCACTCCTCACCACCTCCCTCGTCACAGCTTACAGACCAAATGGCCCCCCCCCAGTTCCACTCAACATGTTTGTGGCTCTCAACACATATGACTGCATGTCAACACTTCAGCAATTCGTAAGAGTGGATTCTGAACTGATAACCACAGAGCTTTGCTTCTAATTCAAGCTTCCTGTTTCTTCTCTGTCCTTTCTTTCTGCTTGGCAAATGTGATATTCTTCTTCAAAATTGTCTTCCAGAAGGTCTTCTGTGGTGCATCAGTCAGGATGAGCTAGGTTATACTGCAAAAACAAATAGTTTTAAATCACCATAGCATAAAAGCACAAAGCTTCACTGGTCACCTGTGCTATGAGCCCCCTGTAGGTCTGCTGGGCCGCTGCTGCAAGCCACTCTCAGACTCAGGCAGGTGCAGCAAACACCATCTTAAACATTGCCCTCATCATGACCAAAAAAGAATATGAATATTGAATATGAATGATATACTGGCTTTCTTTTCTTCATTGATGTATAGTTGACACACAATGTTACATTAGTTTCAGGTGTGGGTACACCGGCTTTTAAATCCATTCCCACGGAAGTAACATTCATATCCTTCTACTCATTCAGTTTCCCAAAGCAGATGACAGGGCCATATCCAGTGTCACAGAAAGTGAAAGAACATCATTTATTATTTGCCTGGAAGGTGAGGAGATGGAAATATTAATGAATAGCACTTAATGACGTCCACATTTGGCATTTCCACTTTTGGAGAGGTTTTTAAGTGCTATTCAATGGTTCCAAGTTAATTCATTTATTTATTTATTTAACAGTAATGACTGAGCAAAGTCTTTGAGGTTGTCAATTTGAGGACAAGAGTAAGAATTTGTCCTACTTGCCTTCAAGCAAGTATGACTTATTAGAGGGCATCCATAAGTCTATGCAAAAAACTTGGAAACAAGGTACAACATGGGAAGCACCATAGCCAATTATAAACAAAATACCAAGTGCAGAAAAGGCAGTAAACATGGAGAAGGTGGTAGTTGAGAAAAACCCCCACAGTAGGGGAAGGTAAGCATGAACAGAAAAGACTATACATCCCAAGCTGAGTCCCTCCATCCCAGCGTTCAGGACCACGTGGCAGATCAAAATGCTACACAGGCACAATGTCCTCATAACTAGTCCTACATATTGGTAATCCCTGCCCCTGTCCAGCTGCCAAGCCCAAACTGGAGCCAGTTTCTTAGATTCAAACTTCAGCTCCTCTAATCACTTTCTAGATGACTGAGCAAGTCATTGAAGCGCTTGTGTCTGTTTCCTCATTTGGAAAATGAAGTATTAATAAGACTCAAAGCATTGACATGAGAGTTGAATCCACCAATAGAAGGTTGGGTGCAAACAGACACCATGGCAGCAGTAGCTGGCATCCTGTTCTTCCCTTGTCATTGCCTCGGTCTGGTTGTCTTCTTGTCTTTTGTTTCTTCAAGGCCCAGGTTACAAGACTGCTTTTCATAAACAGTGTGCTCTTAGGTATTGATTAAGACTGCTCTTGAGTGGACCTTGGAAGGAGATTTGATCTACATAAAACACAAGACAGAGGAAAGAGGGTTCTCTACCCTCAAGCTAGGTCCCCCTGAGCACATCCCATGTCTTCCTCATCACCTGTGAAATTCTCATAAATCTGTCTTCATACATCCCCCTTCCAGAGTACTCTGTGAATCTCTAGCCAAAGTAATTTTTCCATGGGACATGCCACAGAGTACAAATCGCACAAGATGGGCTCCAAAGAAAAAAAAGGCTTTTGTCCTATGCTGCCCATGGAAAAGTCCCTTTTGGAGAAGAGCAGAAAACAAAGAAAAAAACTTTTTGTTTCATTTAATCCAGCATTTTCTGGGTTGAATTCTGACTACGATAACTTTATTTTGCATGTTATACACATTAGGAAATGGTATGCAGAGGTAAGAACTACTTCTTATTCATCCACTAATCCACATAAATGTGGGTCATGTGAGGAGTATAATCAGCATGGAGAAAAGCCAATAAATTGAACTAAATTTGTTACATAATATCAAGGAAAATATTTCTACCCTGGGCTTCATTTTTTAAATGAAAGAATTGAACTAGGGAGTTGATAAGACTCTTTATATCCCCTATTAGTAGCCAGTCTTTCATTAGATGTTTTTCATTGCCCTTTTCTGTCATTATTGAGCCTCATTATTTTATTCAAGGTGAGAGCAAGAGCAAAACTGTCAAACCCCCACAGGCAGGAGGCTGGCAGTGTAAATACTCAAAGGTAGCATTTACTGGACAGCTTTGTGGGGGTCATGGCACCTCATTGCAACAAGCAGAACAGAAATAATTCCCATTTTACTTAAAAGACATCGAGGCACATGCATAGGAGCACATGTACCCCAATGTTCATAGCAGCACTCTCAACAATAGCCAAAACTTGGAAAGAGCCTAAGTGTCCATCAACAGACAAATGAATCAAGAAGATGTGGTTTATCTATACGATGGAATACCACATGGCAATGAGAAAGAATGAAATCTGGCCATGTGTAGCAACATGGATGGACCTTGAGGGTGTTATGCTGAGCGAAATAAGTCAGGCAGAGAAGGACAAATACCATATGTTTGCACGTATAGGAGGATTA
>NW_024080884.1:112964-216981 GCF_003009895.1 Hyaena hyaena
AAAGAAAGAAAGAATATCAGGGAACAGCAAAATTCTATGCATTTCTTTTTATCAGTTACCATTTTAATAATTATCTAGAACATTTCCAGGAAACACTCTCGTATCCATTATCAGGTACGGTTTTTTACACTGGCCTCCATGTTGATTTCACAACTGAGGGAACAGAAGCTCCAGGAGGTGGAGAGGCTTGCCTAAGACCCCATGCCAATAAATCCTGTATCCCAGGTTTGAATTTGGTCTTTGGGTCTCAGTGAAAAGGCCCTCAGGGGCTCTCACCGTGATCCAGGGCATTTGGCTGTCAAAGTCAACCCCAGGTTGAGGGTGGGCCTAGTTAGTAAAGCTATAGGTGTGAGCTCAGGAGGACTTGACATGGAGAGCCTGGAGCTAGTTGGGGAAACCCAGCATGACAACTGGAGGGAGAGGAGTGTCCCTCTCTCTTCCTTAGCGTTGGGAGGATCGGTACGCACGAGAGGTTAAAGTCCACTTCATGCATCTGCTCTTTTGCTGTTTCCTCTCTAACTTTCCGTCCACCATCTTAACCACCTCCCAGATCATAAGCCTGGAACCACTTTTGCACTCACCCACAAATATTCACTGAGAGCTTTCAATATGCCAGGCCACTGTGGCAGGCACTAAAGAGAACGAGATGTGAAATGTACAAATCACTGGACTCCGGGGAAGGTGATGGATTTCAGGCTCAGGACACACTTGCTGGGGTGGTGTATTTGGTCCGACTCTGGATGGAGCCCAGGATATGCAGGAGTCCTCTAGAAGGATGGTGTGGGCCGGAACAAAGATTGGGCCACTAGTATTTCAGGCAGAGATCTGAAATGCTTCCTGATTGAAGCACATGAGCATAGAGGGGAAATGTCAGGGTTGAAGCCAGAAAGGAAAGTACAGCCAGATCTAAAGGGCATTGGGCCCAGCTGAACACATGCAGCTTTATCTTTTGGACTGAACAAGCATCCCCTACATGCTAGGGTTGGTTTTCGCCTATCTTTGTTGTCCTGCTCTGCTCATAAGAAGCTCTCCCAAAGACCCAGAAACTAATTCAGAAATTCTCATTGTAATTAGAAAGGAATGTGAAGACCAAAGAAGGGAGAGACAAATGTCAGTCCCCTTGGTTAAAAAGGTACCAGAACTTAAGGTGCACCATGCCCATGGGGTACCCAACAGGAGCAAGAAGAGCTCTCTGTCCCTTGCCTAAAGCCCAGGAGGTAAGTAGAGGCTGGTCCTCAAGACAGACCCTCTCCTTTCCCAGTGATGACTCTGAGGGAAAGGAACATGAGTGCTCATTTTACTTCTTTGCTAATGAAGCCAGCCTTCTCATCTGAAAAGCTGAGTAAATGACAGTGATGAGCCTCTGGGACAGGACTGACCTGAGCTCTCATCCTCTGCAGCCTTAGGGAGCAGCTTCTCTGAGTGCTATGCACAAATTCGGCACAGGGAGGCAGTGTGGGCCCATGGTCAGCCTCAGCTCAGCCACCTACCAGAGACCAGGGACAAACACATGAGGGAAACACACCCAAATAACAAAAGTAGGAGTAAAGGGAGAGGAGTTTCATTTTTTTATAGTTTTTAAAACATTTTTTAATGTTTTATTTATTTCTGAGAGAGAGAGACAGTGTGAGAAGGGGAGGGTCAGAGAGAGGGAGACACAGAATCAGAAACAGGCTCCAGACTCTAAGCTAGCTGTCAGCACAGAGCCCGACGCAGGGCTCGAACCCACAAACCATGAGATCATGACCTGAGCCGAAGTCGGCCACCCAACTGACTGAGCCACCCAGGCACCCCATGGGAAAGGAGTTTCTTTAACAAATTTATTAAGGTTTACACTTAGTATAAGAGATTTTCCTCTGGAAATTACCTCTAATCTATGAATCCAGTCCTTTGAATCTTGCAGCAGACCCCTGACAAGCAGAAATCTTATGAAAGTCCTTGCTCCTTGCTCCTTTCCTGGGTCTGGTTCATAACACCATGGCCACCTGGTCTCTGCATGCTGTGCCTGTTTCTTCTCCATGCTCTCCGTCTCACACAGGATGTTCAAGCCAGCCTCTCTTCTCACCCAGGCCTTGTCTGTGTCTGCCCATCCATTCCCTCCACCTGGAATGCCTTTTTCAAAAGACTTCTCTTCCATTCCATTTCTGATCTAACTCAAATGTCACCAATACCATGAAGCCTTTCTTGACTCCCCTCAAGTAAGAAATCACATTGTTTCTCTCTCTTACCTCTCCCTCCCTTTCTCCCTCCCTCCCTCTCTCCAGTGCTTCCCACAACACTCTCTGCCCCCCTCTGCCGCCTTGCACGGCAGTCATTTTATATGTCTGCCCAGAAAGCTACCTTCATGCATCCATAGCATGTACTGCAGGTGAGCTTTGCTCATGGTGCTACTTGCTGCACATTCAAAAAAGGAGGTTAAGTTCTGCCTGAGGAATGGCCAGGGATGTTGCTATTTGTCAGGTGAGCTTTAGTTTCCAATCTAAAGAAGCCTTAAGGTAAAGACACAGGTCAACTGGGGACTGATTCACTAAATTATAGCACATCTATACCTCAGAAGATTGCACACCTTTTTAAAAAAAAAAAATTTAATGTTTTATTTATTCCTGAGAGAGAGAGAGACAGCGTGAGCAAGGGAGGGTCAGAGAGAAGGGGAGACAAAGAATCCACAACAGGCTCCAGGCTCTGAGCTGTCAGTACAAAGCCCGACGTGGGGCTTGAACCCACGAACCGTGAGATCATGACCTGAGCCGAAGTCGGGCGCTCAACCTACTGAGCCACCCAGGTGCCCCATTTGCACACCTTTTTAAATGAATGAAAAAGACTGTGTATGCTTCTGGGATAGAAGCCTACCCAAGATGTATACTTAAAAATGAAGAAAAGGCAAAGTACCGAATAGTGTACTAGTAACACCTCATTCACTTAGGAGGGGGAAAAAACCGTAATTTTGTAGATATCCATACAATCACACGTAAATAATTCTGGAAGAATATGTTGCTTGGTTGGACTGTATGGCCATGTGGTCAGGTGGCAAGGCACTGCACCGGAGCAGTTCCATGACACATACATATGAGAGGAGTCCCAGGAGGAAAGGAGAGAGAGAAAGGGTCAGAAAAAGTATTTATGGAAATAATGTGCAAAACTCCCCAGTGCATACCAAAAGGAGAAGCACAAAGATCCTCACACCTAAACACGTCGTACTCAAATGACCAAGTGCTAAAGCCAGAGAAAATCTTGAAAGCAACAGAAGTGATTTACCTCATCACTTACAAAGGAAAAACAATTTGATTAATGACGGGTTTCCCATCAGAAACAATGGAGGCCAAAAGGTAGCGGAAAGACATACTCAAGATACTGAAAGAAAAAAAAAAAACTGTCGCCAAGCATTCTATAATCAAATACATAGCTTTGAACATCAAAGGTGAAATAAAGACATATCCAGAAAAATAAAAATCAGGAGAACTCATTATTACCAGATCCTTATTATAAGAAATACTAAAGGTAGTTCTTGGAGCTGAAAAGAAGGATACCAGATGCTAATTAGCATCTACTACTACTACTACTACAAGTAACAATAATAATTTTAAAATACAAAAAGCATGAAGAACTGTAACTATATGGGCAAGTATAAAAGCTAGTATATATCTATTTTTCTCCTTTCTTCTTTTAACTTCTTTATTATTTTTTTATTTTTACTTTTAAATTTTTTTAATATTTATTTATTTTTGAAGAAGAGAGAGACAGAGCATGAGTGGGGGAAGAGCAGAGAGAGGGAGACAGAGAATCCAAAGGAAGCTCCAGGCTCTCCAGGCTCTGAGCTGTCAGCACAGAGCCTGACACGAGGCTCAAACTCACAAACCACGAGATCATGACCTGAGCTGAAGTCAGACGTTTAACTGACTGAGGCTCCCAGGCACCTCTTCTTTTAATTTCTTTCAAAGACATAAGATCATGTAAAGCAATACTTGTGACACTGAGATGTTGGATTATACATATAAAATGTCATACATATGACAATAATAGCATAAAGAAGTATACAGAGTTATGGCAGAGAAAATGTTTTATATTTTACCAAAATTAAGTTAGTATTAATCTTGAATTAACTACTAAGAAAATAACCTTTAAAACATCGTTTAAAAAATCAACTCAGGGCACCTGGGCGGCTCAGTCAGTTAAACATCTGACTTTGGCTCAGGTCATGATCTCACGGTTTGTGGGTTCGAGCCCCGCATCAGGCTCTGTGCTGACAGCTAGCTCAGAGCCTGGAGCCTGTTTCGGATTCTGTGTCTNAAACAAAACAAAACAAAAAGCAATGGGAAAGCTGTGGAAGGAGCCTGTGGGCTTGTGAATCTATAATCATATATTGTTTGACATTTGAAATGCTGACTTATGATGTAAGGATAAATATACTGTTTCAAGCAACAGTTATAAAAACATTGAATTGATTCTGCCACTCAGTCCTTTAAAAACTCAGCAAAATGGGGTGCCTGGGTGGCTCATTCTGTTGGGCGTCCGACTTTGGCTCAGGTCATGATCTCAAGGTTTGTGGGTTCAAGCCCCGCATCAGGCTCTGTGCTGACAGCTAGCTCAGAGCCTGGAGCCTGTTTCGGATTCTGTGTCTCCCTCTCTCTCTGACCCTCCCCTGCTCATGCTATCTCTCTCTCTCTCTCAGAAATAGGAAGCGGATTATTGACAACCAGTAAAATAGCAAAATGGAACCATATGTTAACTGTAAAATGTATACTTGAAATACAGGCACATACTATTTTAGAAGAGAAGGATGAAAAAGAGACATGATGGGAACACTAAATATAACAAAATCTCTGTGACTATAATAATATCAGATGAGGGGCACCTGGGTGGCTCAGTTGGTTAAGCATCTGACTGCGGCTCAGGTTATGATCTCACTGTTTGTGGGTTCAAGCCCCACATCAGGCTCTGTGCTGACAGTTCAGAGCCTGCAGCTTGCTTGAGATTCTGTGTCTCCCTCTCTCTCTGCTCCTCTCCAGCTCACTCACTGTCTTTCAAAAATAAGTAAACATTAAAATTTTTAATAAAAAAATATCAGATGAAATAGATTAGAGTATTACCAGTTTCCCCACTGAATAACAAGAGTGTTAAAAGCACTGGGACCTGTCTTCCAACCCTGCTCAGCCTCAGACACTAGGCAAAAAATGATAAGAGCTACATCATACCAAACACAGTACATGAATTATCTCTAGTTCTCACAAAACCCTATAAGATCAATATTATCCCCCCCCCCTTTTTCTTCCATTGTATAACAGCATGGTACATAGTAGGTACACAATTCACTATAATAATAGTAATAATTATTTTTATCCCTATTTGTTCAAAAAATTCTTACCATGTGTAAGGCACTATCCTAGGCTCTAGGGATACAGTAATAACTAATACTAAAGTCCCTAATTTCATAGAGTTTATTTCTATTGGAATAGAAAAAAACCAAAGTGAAGCATAGTTACAATAATTAATCAGATAGTGACGAGTACAATGCAGAGATTTAAAATAGAGCAATATGATAGAATGATTCGGTGGGTAAGTCAGATTGAGGAAATAATATTTAAGATAAAATCAAAATTATAATAAGAGACATGAAGATCAGGAAGAATAGTAGTGTGGGTAGAGGTAATAGCACAAAGTCCCTGGGGCAGGAACAAGCTTAGTATATTGGTGAGAAGGCCACTGTGGCTGGAGATGTGGTGTGGCATGGTAGTATGATACGTGATTAGAGAGGCCAAGTGTGCAAGGCTCTGTAAACAAGATTAAGAGGTTATGTATTATTCTATGTGATAGGAAATGTTTGAAGGGTTTCATGTCAGTTAGTGATACAATATGATGCCCCTTTTTAAATAACATTGTTGTCTCAGAGAGGAGAACAGAGAGAAGCAAGAACAGATGCAAGGAGATCAGTTGGGATTCACTGCAGCAGTGCAGAAAAGAGGAGGGCAGGGTAGATGAAGGGGAGTGGACAAATCTGAATGGATTTTGGAGGTAGAGTTCATTTGGTGATGGGCTGGATTAGGATGGGGGAAGGGAAGTAGAGGAATGAGACTCAGGTTTGGAGCTTGAGTAACCGGGTGGATGGTGGTGTCACCCACCAAAAAGAGGAAGACGGGAAGAACAGAATCACTCAGGGTAATGACAGAAAGTTGGGTGGATGAGGGATGGAATCAGGGGTCCTGCTTTGGCTATGGTGTTTTTGAGACACCAGCAGGCTTCTTTGACTATTTACTACACCTAGGCAACAATATAATGATGACCAAGATGGAGTCCCCATCTTCCAGGGAAGTCAGAAGCCTAGTAGGGGAGAAGAATAGATACATAAGAAGAGAACTGCAGGTGTTTTTTGAAAAAAGATAATACAAAAGCATGGAGGAGAGAGATGGGACCTACTAGGGCAACAGAGAGGCCCCACAGAGTAACAAGTTCTGAGTTCAAATTGTAAGCATGGATGAACTTGAACAAGCATCACTGGAGTGTGATAGACTTCAGGCAGAGGGAGGAAACTTAAATGAGTTTCTCTAGAAGTGAGCCATGCTCAAGGAAGGTTGAGCAAGCAGATGCTCTTAGGGTATAGTGTGTGTTAGGGGAGGATGATTAAAGACCCAGGAAGAGTAGGTTTGAATTGAATCAGGAAAGATTTGGAAGGCAGACTGGAACCATGGCTTTCTCCTGGGACCTTGAGCGAATGGAGAGACATAAAGACTTTTAAGCAGAAAAGTGACCTGCTTAGAGATATGCATTAAGATCACACTGGTGACAGTGTTTGAAAAGTGGTGATGATGGATAGCAGTGATGGGGATGCGGAGGAAGAAACAAAACAGGAAACCAGTTCTGAGATTACCCTATGGTCTAGGTAAGAGTACAAAAAGCCTTAGGAAAGAGTTGGAAAGCATTAGGAATGAAAATGAAGGGAAGGCTGAGACCTGATGGAGTCTGACAGATAGGATTTGGTGATTGATTAGATATGGGAAAAGGAGGCCAAGATAACTGAGATTGAGCATGAGTGTCTGGGAGAATCATGGTGCCATGAACCAAGATAAGGGACCCATGAGGAGAAACAGGATGAGGGAGAAAATGGGGAGCAAGGCAGATGGTGAGTGATTTTGATCAGGTTGAGTTGGATGTGCCAACGTGACACTGGTTTCTAGGTAGAAATGATCAGTCAGCAGGTGGACATTTGAGCCCATGCTCAGGAGATGGGTTTACCCTCAAGGTCAAGATTTGGGTGTCTTTGGCAGCGGTGATAATGGTGTCTGATGCATCAGGAGCTGAGTTAAATCTTTTACATAACTATCCTATTTCCTCCCCCATAAGAGCCCCATAAGGTGAATCCTATTATTATTCCCATTTTACAAATGAGGACTTAGAAATTCAGGGAAGTTAAGCCCCTTGCTGAAAATCACACACAAATTAGACGTTGAGGTCAAGATTTGAACTCACACACCTGGTGTTTCTCTGCATGGTAAAATCAGGGGTGCAAATGGGATTGAGGGTCTCACAGATGCCCCTTATCCACTCTGCTCAAAAACCCATGGACCTTAAGAATTCCTGAATCTCCTTCTCCCAGCTCACAAATGGCACCAAAGCCCAGAGATGGGGAATGAATTTCCCCAAGGTCAAGATGACCTTCCAGTAGCCTTACTCCTTATACTTGATATAAAGTCTAGACTCTGAGTTCTGAGTATGTGGCCTCTCCACCTCTCTAGTCTCACAAGACAAGCACACTCCCACCTCAGGGCCTACGTGGCTGCTCTTCCCTCTGCCTACAGGGCTCTCTCTTGATGTTCTCATGGCTTGTCCTTCTTATCATTAGGTCCCAAGTCTCATGCCACCTCCTCACAAATACCTTCTCTGACCAGTCAACCCAGTACAACCACCTCAGGTCCACTACCTATGCCCTGACACAATTTGATTTTCTTCATGACAGTAAGGGCTACCTAAATGCATCTTACTTACCTGTTTGAATGTCAATATTCAGTTTTTACCTCTCAGAATGCACAACAATCTTTACTGTGCCCCCAGAACCTGGACTAAAATTTAGTGCTGGTGAGAATTTAGCACTTAGTGAGTGCTTGGTGAAGGAAGTGAGAGGGAAGGAAGGAAGGGAAGGAGGGGGGGAAGGGAGGGAGAAAGGGAGGGAGGGAAGAAGGAAGGAAGAAAAGGAGAGGGGGAAGAAGGAGAGAAGGAAACAAGGAAGGAAGGACTTAAGAAGGGAGGGAACACTCCCAAGGATAGAGGGGGCAAAACACAGTTTATCCAATGCCTTTAATAATGAAGGATCCAGCCAGGTCTCCTTGGAGCCCCACCTCCTCCACTGAGATATCTCTACCCCCCTGACTAAGGAGAGAGTCCTGAACTGGACAAAGATAGGGCTGGGCTGGAGAATGAAGAGAAAGAGATCATGCAGGATCGCCTGCAGGCCGGCCATCTGGACCAGAGCTGCACTAGTGCAGGTCTCCCTCTGAGTGTGTCTCCTCCACCCCACTCTGGCTTTTTATCTCCTCCTCCCTTTAATGCATGCTCCCATTTCCCATGGGCCACCCTCACCCTGCTTCTTATCTGTTCACCCCCCATCACTGGCTCCCAGAGAGTATCCCTTTTCATCTCCCCTATCTCCTTATCTCACTCTTGCCCCCACAACCTGCCCATATCTGCTTCCTTTGACCCCCCCCACCCCTTATCAAATGTCCCTCTCTCCATCACTGCCTCCTTATCTGCTCATCCCTCACCCACATGACTGTTATTTTTTGTCTTCTTGATAGAGGCCTACAGGAAATAGCAGAGGCTCAGAGGTTGCCTTCCAGACTCCCAGGCACAGACAGGCTGAGAGAAGGAGTCGCCAGCCCCTCATAGTCAGAAAGAGGGCATTTCTGAGCCTTTCCACACAAACCACGAAAAGGGGCTTTGGAATCAATCCAGGCTGGATTCCTCCCATGAGGCTTAAACTGTTTCTCCACCACATACTAAGAGATGTCGGGCAAATGGCTCCAACCTCCCTGAGTTTCATCTAGACAACCAGGCTTAAGAATACTTCTCTCTAAGGATCATGGAGGCCAAGGATAGTGCGTGACAAAGAGGCTGGGTGCTCATGCTTCACCCCTACAGGCATACAGAGGCACCTGCATTAACTCCTATAACTGTAACTGCCATATACCCATGTAACCCCTAGCAATCCTGTAGGGTAGAGGCTGTTAGTGCTGACATCCCATAGGTAAAGGAGCTGAGACCCACAGCCTGATGTCACAAGGTCTACCAGGAGTTGGCCAACAGGAGGATCCTCTACCTTTCCCACAGAGTGAATCTACTCTCAAAAAGAAGGGAGGAACCTCTCAGCACCCCCAACCTGCAACTGTCTGCCATGATTCTAATTTCCAAAGCCAAATGGGCCCCGCCATGACCTTCCCTTCACCAGGAACATCTGCCAGGTTCCCAGGACAAAAGGTGAAGGCGAGAACAGAATTTTCTCTAAAGAAATGCGAGGGTCCACCTGTTTCCACTGGGTTCTCAAGAAGCGATGTCAGCAGTCCCACTTGGCCCCTTTCCTGGTGTTAATCAAGTTCTCACACCCAAGAACACATTGTCCCCACCTCCTGAGCCACAGCCACCTCCTGAGCACTACTCTTCCTGACTATAATTAAGGATGTCACCTGGGTGTTACTGTGATAAGTGACAGCAACAGCCCTTCACATGCCTGCTCTGAGAGGCAGTGCTGAACCCACCCTCACCTTGCCCCATGGAGACAATAGGCTCAAAGGTGTGGTGGGTATCACTGCACCAGTGGCATAATGAAGCAACACTGGGCAGCATGGAGCTGCTAATCACACTTCTGGACAATCTGGGCCACTAGAGAGAAAGGGTCCTCAGGGACTACTTACTGCAAACAGCCACCCTACTTTTTGATAAGAACACTGATGCCCAGAAAGGGGAAGTGCTTTGCCCTGAGTCAAACAGCATTAACTTCCTGGTACGAGAACCCAGGTGTCCTGACTACCCAGCCCATGTTGCACACTCTGCCCCCCACCTACATTTAGGATAGTAGTTCTTAACCAGGCCAATCTTGCTACTCAGGAAACATGTGACAATGTCGGGAGACAGTTTTGGCTGTCCTGACTCCAGAGGGGGCCATGTAAGAACACAAGGATGCTGACCCCCCCTTCAACAGTGCACCCACCACCCTCTGATGCAGAGGGTCCATAATGCTGCCATAGAGAAATCCTGACTTAGAAACACTGCCACTGGGGTCTGTGACTGCCAATCATGTCAAGTGCCCTTTTACAAGTCTCCATTGAGCCCTCTTTGGCAATTGTTGGATTCGGACACAAAAAGGAGTGTATTTGGAGCACCAGCTCCCTTGTAATCCAGTGACCCTGGAGGAAGAACATTCCTAGCACTTCCCTACTTCTGTGCCTTCGTACAAGCTGTCCTCTGGGCCTGGGAGGCTGTCCCTGGCCCTGTCTCCATGTGCCAAATCCTACTCATGCTTGTAGACTAGTCCAGTGCCACTGCCTCCAGGAAGATATCCCGGATTCCTCATTTTGGGAGTCAGCAATCCATCTTCTGATACTGAGGAGCCCAACTTGTATTAGAGCTAGGAGACAGATAATTCCATGTCATGTCTGTGGGCTCCAGAGGTCAAAGCCCTGATTCCAAATCCTGGTTCTCCTACTTCCTACCTGTGCAATGTTGGACAATTTACTTAATAGTATAGCCTTATATATAAAAATGGAGAGAGGGTGGTAGCAGTGGCTGCTCATAGGATTATTGTGAATATATCATTAGCTGATCCACGTAAAACACTTGACACGATCCCTAATGCGTGGTTAGCGGGCAATGGAAGTTAGTGATCATAGTTATTACATCAGAATATCCGTCAAGCTCTGTGAGAAGCCCTGTGCTTCATTATCCCAGAGAAGCCACAATCCTGATTCACAAAGCTTCTGCAGTTTACAGGTGAAAGCTCTGAGTCCCAGAAATGTCCTTCAACAGGACCTCGATCACACAGCCTTGAAAAGACCAAGCCAGGACTCAAAGGCAGGTCTGTCTGACCCCCTGGAGGTTGCATTTACTGCACTGGGCCACCCCACCTGTTGTCTGCTGTACTTGGTCATGGAGCCTTTCCCAGATGTCCCGCACCCACTCGCTCACTTATGCCCAGACCTTGCCTTGGTACCACACTGTAGTTTTCAGACCCCGTGACTGGTGATCATGGCTGGACTTCTCTGAGCTGGGTACCTGCATTAACTCATGCACTCTTCTAAGTAACCCTATAAGATAGATGATATTGTTGACTTTCTACACATGAAAGAACTGAGACCCAGAGGAGATGGGTTACTTGCCAAGGTCACAGCACCACCAAGGCAGAGCTGGGAGTTGAATCCTGGTAGTGTGGACCTGGATCCCACAGCATGACCACTACATCCTAGGCCTCCCCGCCATCTCCACACCTTCTACCCAGGCACCCAAGGATCCAGAGGACTTTGGAATTCCTTAAAACAATGTCATCCCACTGTAGTTCCAGTCTGCTGATGGGTGGTGAGGGGCTGTGTCCTGTCTATCCATCCACACCCTGATTGGGAAGGAAGGGAAGGCAAGAAGGTGGGAAGGAACCACAGAGACAGAGGCTGGGAAGATGGGAGGGAAAAAGAAGGAGAACAGATGAGGGAAAAGGAGAGAAGAGAGATAGGTAAGACAGGCCTGGAATAGAGGACCAAGAAGATAAGAGAAAGGAGGCTGGGAGAACAAGAGAGGAGGAGCAGCCTTGCTGAGCTATTTTTGTGAATCTGAGAGCTACTGATTTGCATGTTTGGCATCTCTTTGCATATTGAGGTCAGAAGGTCCTAGTTCCTTATGTGAAAAAGAGTAGGAATTCATTAGTGCAGCCTTCTGGAAGGCTCCTCCACACGTACACTGTGCCCAGCCTTTCCCTGATGGAGCAAAAAGAATGGAAGAGAGAGTGCTAGTCCACCATCCTGCAGGGGTACATGGTGTGCACACCCACACTGCTTCTACTCAATGGAGGAGGTGGCTTAACTTCTGGTACCTCAGTTTCCCCACCCACAAAAGGAAGTGAAGTGAGCTAGGGGCTCTGGAAGGAGACTAATCAAATTAAGCAAATAATTCCATTAATGAATTCATTGAAAGAGCTCCTACCTCAAAAGACGATGGAGTCCAAGGGAATAGTAGGAAAGCCATTGTCCAGTATCTCAGATGCCTTACACTTTGTCTTGAATCTTTGAGTGCAAGGAAGGGATGGAGGGAGGGAAGAATGGGGGAAGGAAAGAGGGAAGGAGGGAGGGGGGAGGGAGGAGGATGGAGGGGGAATATGGGAGGGAGAGGGGAAGGAAGGAGGCAGAAAAGGAGGAAAATACCTTTCCAAGTGAACTTATGTACTTGTCACTTGCATTGTCTTCAAGCTGCTTTATGAAGTAGATACTCAAAGAGACCCTATTTGTAGATGAGAAAAGTGAGGCTTTACTTGGCTCAGCTACTTGTCCATAGTCACAGTATTAGGAGCCAAGCTATAGTCTGACCCGAGAGTCTGTGAGTGCAGAGCTGACACTCCCAGGTATTGCTCTGTACTGACTGGACAGACACACAAGCAGACAATAAAGGAGAGTCCCAGCACATGCTACAGGAACAGAAATGGCCCACAATGTCTCCCCCTCTCTCCCTACCTTATCTCTGCACATCTACTCCATTAACTTAGAGAAGACCACTTTGAGGAGTTACTTAGGGCCCCTCTGTGCCCCCAAACCTTTGGTTTATTATTTGGAAGGAACTCTGACCTCAATTTTATGTAACCTCGTGTTTCAAGTCACCATCAACTGACTGAGCTCCAGTGTCACTCAATTCCAATCTTTCAGACAAGATCCTAGGTGTCCAGCCTAACCTGTGGGAGGTCCCTCAGATATCCACGACCGACTCACCCAGTAGTGGTCTGGAGAAACAAGGACAGGGAGTAAGAATGGGAAGATTAGATGCTACAAGTATATCAAGAGGGGGAGAGGGGGTTGTAGCAGGGAGCTGTGGCTGGCTTCTCCCAGGGTTCACTCTTAAGGACAGCGGTTTCTACTCAGGCTGGCCCTCACTAAAATGGAGATTCATGATCACTACTCAAGCTCATTTGAAATGGAGAATAAGCAGTGGAGACAGGGAAGTTCAACAGAAAGAGTGAGGACCCACATGAGAAGACAGGAAGGCACTAGAGCTCTTGCCAGAAAATATCTCCTTTCCCTGCCTGCCTAGTGCCTGAACATCTACCATTAAAGATGTTTGTGGAACCTCGGACAAGTCATTTGACCTCCTTCTGCATGAAAAGCATCAAGGGCAGCTCTAGACATTTTGCTCTGAGGAGAGGCTAGGAAGGGTTATTATGTGCTGGTGGGCATGTAACTTGGTGTTAGAGCAGAAAGTGCTGGTTAGCTCCCCAGTTCCCATTCTCCTTTATATAAACAGATGTCTTCTCTGGGCACATGGCCACCCAGCTAAAAACCAAGTTTCCCAATCTTCCTTGCAGCTAGCTGTGGCCAACTGCTTGGATTGAGGCCAATGCCTTGTGAGCAGAAGCCATGATCAGGCCTTTGAAGACAAGAAGGATCCTTTGCCTTCTCTCCACTTTTGCTTACTGGAAAGATCCTCATGGTAGTGGGAGCTGAACTTGCCATCTTAGCCACAAAGTGGGACATGCTTTTAAAGGTTGCATAACAACAAGAAAGAAAGTTCCATGTGCACTATTCTGTAAAGCCATTGAATGAGCCCTGGGTTGCTGGCGCTCACATTGTTACAAGGAGGATACATAAACTTCCTTCTTCAGTATGTCAGTCAATGTCTTTCCTGGACTCAGTTAAAGGTGCGCCTGGTGCCCATTCCCACACCATTTGACAAGCACAGCTCAGTGCCCTTCACGGAGCCTTCAAGGGAGGACCGGGGCCAGGTAGCCTGAGTACAGTTCCAACCCCAGCTTAAGCCCTACCCTCAAAGAAACTTTATTTCTTTATTTATTGCTAGGAAACTTTATTTTCTGATCCCCCAAATGAGGTCCCATAGTCTGACAAAGGCTCTGGAGGCCTCTTTGGGGAAGAAGAAGAACTCTAAGAGATATAGTCTGCATGATAACATGTCAATATTTACAGGATATTTCAAAGAAATGGGAGAACAGTAGCAAACTCCAATGCCCAGTTACACTAAAAAATGCAGGATATACACCATTTAGTTTAGGACAGGCCTGTACTCACAGGCACACTCCTCTCCTGTCTTTCACCCCCATCACCACACAGTAGAGTAAATTAATCAAAGTAGAAAGTGGCCCCAAGAAAGAGGGTAGGCTGCGTCAGGGTAGGGAGAGAGGGTAGATGGGTCTAACCCCAGCTTAGACCCAGCCCTGAGTTCCCCAATCCAGTCTTCAGTGACAGGCTCTCTAACCATCTCCATGCTCCCAGTCAAAGACTAAATATTTAAAGTCCCAGGGAAGGAATGTCTGTTTGTCTGGGGTCTGACATATAGCCACCAGTGGCTTTTCCTAAGAGTGGGGAAAGAAGTAACAGGTCCTCCCTGGCTTCCCTAGAAAAGGTGAACACTGGGAATCATTTCCCCATCAAAACCCATACATATAATGATGGAGGTTTCCTCCCTTCACAATAATTTTCAAATATCATGAACATTTGGGAAATGATCTTGGGAAAAACCAGCGGATGCTGAATAGCCAAGAAATGGAAAAACACCTATTAGATCCATCTCATCCACCAAAAAAATAAAAATGAAATCAAATAAAACAAAAGCAGAAGAATAAAACCCCAAGGAGAAGCTCTGGAGCTAAAGGGATCTCCTTTCCCACAGAGATATTATCACCAGCGGCCTAATTTGATTTTTCTGGCAATGCCTGTGATTCAGTAAACAAGAAGGAGTTGACATTGTTAGGTCAAGTCACAGAATATCATCAGTGTATGACCTCACTGTGGTCCCCAGGAGAAGAGCCATGAAAGAGAGGCTGGTGGGACACCTGGGGGGCTCAGTTGGTTAAGCATCTAATTCTTTTTATTTTTTTAACTTTTATTTATTTTTTTGAGATACCAGGCATAAATGAGGGAGGAGCAGAGAGAGAGGGAGACAAAATCCAAAGCAGGCTCCAGGCTCTGAGCTGTCAGGTCAGAGCCTGATGCAAGGCTCAAACCTATGAACTGTGAGATCATGACCTGAGCTGAAGTCAGACACTTAACCAACTGGGCCACCCAGGTGCCCTGGTTAAACATTTAATTCTTGATTTCAGCTCAGGTTAATGATCTCACGGTTCATGAGATCGAGCCCCACATCGGGCTCTGTGCTCACAACTCAGACCTGCTTGGGGATTCTCTCTCTCTCTCAAAAAAATAAATAAACAAGAAAGAGAGAAAGACAGAAAGAGGGGGGTAGAGAGAGATAGAGAGAGGGAGGGGGGAAAGAGAGAGAGAGAGAGAGAGAGAGAGAGAGAGAAAGGGAGGGAGGGAGGAAGGAAGGAAAGGAGGGAAAGATGTGGTGAACATCCAGATATCAGCACCATGCAGGGAAAGGAAGGCTAGGGAACAGGACTGGGTACAGTGGTCTGGTTTGGCGAATTTCCCCAGACTTTACACTCTCTGGCAAGATTCCATGGTGCCCCCTCTTCCACCTGGACCTAGTAGGATATCTCTAGAAACATAGTTTATCTTATTACACACCTGAATGCCACTCAGCTGTTCTTGCAGACAGAAGGGACCATGTTTCCTGTCATTACCATCAGGCCACCTGCTATGCTTCTCAGTAATGCCTCCTAAAAATACCCTTCTCCAATATCCCCTGTGAATTTAGCAGAATAAAAAGAAAAATTAAAGTTAATCTTCTTGGATTGGCTTTCCATCAAGGAATAGTTTTGTAATGTGTGATAGAATGGGAAAACAGAAGCTTTAGAGATGCATTCGAATTGGAAGAATCAGTGTTTTTATTATTACAGCTAAGATGCATTACTACCACGTGCTGGCCACTCTTCTAATCACTTAATATGGACTATGTCATTTCATCTTCTCAACAACCTTCTGAGTGAAGTAACATTATGTTCCCCCATTTCATAGATAAGGAAACTAACATATAAGTAACTTTACCAGTGTCACGCAGCAAGAAAACAGCAATGGCAGTCAGAGTCCAGAACCAAGCTTGCAGTCTTCCATCTGCAGAACTGCCTCTGGAAGAATGCTGGTGCCTTTCTCAACTCCCAGATCCTGGTTCAGACAGACTCAGGCATGAGGCCACTGGACAGGAGCCGAAGTTTGAGAGGACAGAGGGGTGGGAAGCCAGCAGCCTAGTTGTCCTGAGAACCGTCAGATGACATGTAGCACATGAATGTTGGGGGGGGCAGTTTGGGCAGCCACTGTTATCCATGGAGAGCCCATGAGGCAGCAGACATGTCTCTAAATGGCACAGTTCCCAGCCTCATGTTTCTGGGCTCTGACAAGGACCAGGCAGGAAGCAAGTTGTCAGGGATTCAAAGGCTCTCACCCCAGCATAGACAGGTGATGGTGATAGATAGATAGATAGATAGATAGATAGATAGATGATAGATAGATAGATAGATAGATAGATAGATAAAAAGATGAAAGAAAGAAAGAAAGAAAGAAAGAAAGAAAGAAAGAAAGAAAGATCCATACATACATACGTACATACATACATACACATTGGAGCATTGTACTGTATCAGATTCTTAGCTACAGAGGCAGAGCCATCTGTGAGGAAGCGGGCATATGGATGACATAGGCTGGGACAGTACTAGCAGGTACCAGACCTCTGACAGAAGGTAGGCTGGGGCAGCTGATATACCTGTCCTGGTCACTGTGACCTCTGACACTGGTCTGGGCAGAGCCTCCTGACACAGGCATGGGAGAACTCCACCCAAGGAAGGCTTAGCTAGTGTGAGATTCCACCTTCCTGCCCCTTTCCACGTCTGTGGGGCTCTGGTCACCCCTCTGGCCTACAGATCACCACTGCGGTCACCATTCACATGTATGGAGCACTTACTTTACTCATGGCTCAAAATGCCTCATCTCTGCTTTTTCATCAAACTATCTCATTCGGCATATGCAGTAGTATGTCATCTTAGGCTCTCAGGTTGCAAGTAACAACCCCGACACCTTGCTCCACTATGTCTCTCCTCACCACGGTGTCCTTGAATGGCACATATTTCAGAAAAGGATAGTAAAAAAATGGCCCAACTTCCTTCAGCCTTTAAGAAAGAGAGATGAACTTTTATTGTGTTAAGCCTCTGAAGACGGAAGATTAGCTTATTATTGACACTTTGCCTGACGAATACACTACTCACGACCTAATGGGTTTGTTGTGAGAATTGAGTTTATGCACGTAAAGGGTTTGTAATCTTTCCTGAAGGGTAGTCAGCACTCCATATGTGCCAGCTGGTGTTAATATCATTCTTTGATGACAGAATACTGATACTGATCCCCAGGGGACTTGAGGGTTTTGGCATTTATTGCCCCAGCATGAACATCCACTAAGTTCCTGTTCATGACAGCTGGGGCTGAAGATGCTTTATGTTTGCAGAGGGTTTTATTGGTTTTCTTTAAGAAGTTTACAATAACCTCAGACTCAGAATCGAAAAGGACCATAAAAGTCACCTTGCCCATCCCTCGCCTGGAGCTTAACTGCCTTCTCCAACTTTTATCCTGAGGGTTCCTTCAGCCTCATCTAAAGCACCCACAGTGCTTAACCAGGAGCTCGTGCTGCTAGAAAGTTTCTTCCTTGGGGAGCCTGGGTAGCTCAGTCAGTTAAGCGTCCAACTCTTGATTTCAGCCCGGTCATGATCCCAGGGTTTTGGGATCAAGCCCTGTATCAGGCTCTGCACTGAACGTGGAGCCTGCTTAAGATTCTCTCTCTTTCTCCCTCTGCCTCTCTCTCTCTCTCTCTCTCCCTCTCCAAAAGAAATAAATAAATAAATAAATAAAGGAAGGAAGGAAGGAAGGAAGCTTCTTACTTATGCTTGCCTGACTGTCTCCCGTAGCCCCACCCTGGCCAGTACACCTGCCCAGTCAATCCAGTGGCCCAGTGACCATTCATTCCATCCATTCAGCAAACAGTTACTGAGTTCCTACTCTGTGCCTGGTCTCACTGCTTCCTGTGGCCTCAAGTGAGTTACTCAACGTCTCTGAGCTTCCAATGCCTCATCTATAAAATGAGAGTAATAATAGCACTTGGTTCACTGAGTTGTCATGCGGATGAGATAAGGTAATGCATATGGGGCACACATACATAGTGAGTGCTCAGTAAGGACAACTTTTCGTTGCCACTGCTATGGTTGCAACATATTAGGAAAAATAGGAGCCAGGTCAGTATTCACAAGTCTGGGAAGGCCTTGCAGAAGACAAGGGTGACCCATCATAGAAACATGGACTGGATCTGAACTGGGTCCTATTACTCCACAAGAAGAGAAATTGGCTGTCAGCAGACCCTTGGAAGGCCTAAAAAGCCAGGCCAAGAAAAGTCACAGTAGAGAGCTTGGTGGGTCCCCCGTTGAAAACCCCGACATAACACCATAGGAGAGCTGTTCTTGGAGGTAGCCGCAGAACAGGGCTGGAGGCATCCGGACCAGAATAAGCTCAGGGTTCAGTGGGGGGGCTGACCAGGGAGCAGGATGGGACGGCGTCCACGACCTGCTTTTGTGCCGCATAGAGCAGTCCCAGCAGCTTAACGGAACTGGGCAAGGGTGACACCAGAGACAGGAAACAGACATGGCTGAATGGCTTGCAACTTAGAGCTTCCTGAGGGGGACAGAAGCACAGCCAGGGACATAGGTCAACCAGAGACACAAGCCAAGCCCCCTCCCCGGCGGCTGCTGCTTGTGAACAGCTCCTGCTTCTGAGCCACAGCTCCCCTCCTGCAAAACGAGAAAGCTGGGGGAGGGGGTGTTGGGGACAGAAGGAGGGACTGACAGCCCGCCCTCGCCAGCTCGCCATGACAGCCCAGCCCCACGCTGGAGTCAGATCAGCCAAATGGAGCACACGCAGTGGGAGGCGATTGGCCCGCTCCCACCCAGCACCCTTCCAGAGCCTGGTTTGTGGTTTTACACAGTCTCACTGCATCTTGTTTTGGAGAAGAGCCTGGGAGGAAGGCCTTCTTTCCTCCCTGTGCCTGCTGCTTGCCTGCTGGTTCACTGATCACTCTTCCCATTTCCTGGTGGCTGCAAGGATGTGACCCCGGGGTGGGGGGTGGGGGGGCATGGGTGTGGGTGGAGGCAGCTCCCCGCTGAGTCACAGAGGAGGTCCCCCACCCTCGCTTAATTGCCAATAAAACGGAAAGCACCAGCTCTTCTTGGGAGAAGGCAAAGAATCCTGCTAAATCCCATTTAAAACAAGAGTTGTCGGGGTTTTTTTTTTTTCCTGTTTGGAGAAACAAATTGGAAGCACCCTGCCCCCACCAGCAGCAAGGACCCTGAATGGGTCAGGAGGGAAGTAGAAGAAAGGGTGTAATGGAGAAAATCTACCCATTGGGCCACGTTGAGCACAAACTGGCACTGCTTTTGGCTGTCTCCAGCATTCAGGCACCAGGCCAGGCCCCAATTAGCCAATTAAGTGACAGACACTGACAGTCTCCATCAGGTAACCAGCGTGGGTCACCGCCTCCGCAAACAGAGTCTTGGGAAAAGCTACAACTTGAGTCTGAGTCTGACGCCATTGTGTGTATTTTGTGTGACTTTCAGTGAGTCATATCACATCTGTGAGTCTCAGTTTCCTCATCTGCAAAGTGGAGCCAATAATAATAACCTGATAGGATTCCAGGGAAGATTAAATGAGATAAACACGTATTAAAAGCTTCACACAGGGCTGAGCCCATTGTAAACACTTGGAAGCAGCAGCTGTTAAGACCTTCAGCTATCACGTACATGAGGCTGGCTGCAGAAAGCTTATGCCTCCAGAAGGGAAGCAAAAATAATATAAAAATAGGGAGGGGGACAAAACATAAGAGACTCTTAAATATAGAGAACAAAGTGAGCTTTGCTGGAAGGGGTGTGGGAAGGGGGATGGGCTAAGTGAGTAAGGGGCATTAAGGAAGACACTTATTGGGATGAGTACTGGGTGTAATACGTAGGGGATGAATCACTGGAATCTACTCCTGAAATCATTATTGCACTATATGCTAACATACTTGGATGTAAATTAAAAATAAATTAATTAATTTAAAGAAAAAGGAAGGAGGCTTATGGTTCCAAAAGGAAACAAGTGTCCCAGGTGGGTGTCACTCTCGGGAGCATGACTCAGCTCCTAACACTGTAAAGACTACTCCTTGGGAAGCTGACAAAGACTACGCTTTATCTCTCTCCATGCTATTAGTTTCTTGTATTTAAGACTCTCTCAAATCGCTTGCTTATTTACTGTATCACACCAGTATCAAAGGCTGGTGAAGACCCCCAAGCAGACAGACTGCAAAGTGGTGGTCTGGCAGCTGCCCTTGCTTCCGGAGGGAGCAGAGGATGTGGAGAGTAAAGCATCTGGGGGAGGGGGGTGCTCCCGCGTGAGCGAAGGCCCAGTGGAGAAAGCTCACAGCATCTCAGCTGACATTTGCAAACAGAGCTATATTGAGAGGTGTCACCTTCTCCAGCAAGGTCAAAAGACTCATGCCTGCTAACCTGGAGAGGTGGGAATTGCAGGCAGCAAACAAAATCACACTGCCACTTGGAACCCTGCCAACTGCTACAATCAGGGTAAAAATAATTAGAAAAGTAAGTCAGGTGTGAATCAGATGCTCTGGCACTGGGTGGAGTATGGAACGCTGTGTCGACTCCCTCTTCTTCCTGAGGCCCCTCCTGCCTCTAGGAAGCTTCTAGGACACAGTTTCTGCCCAGTGCTTGTCCGATCACCAGCCACCCCGTCCCCTCCTCTGGCTTCTCATCCCTTTCCCATGCCCTGGGGCTTGGCCCTTGGCACTCTGCTCCTTCCTGCTAATATTGTATTCATTCTTTCTAGGATTCATCTCCTCTCACCCCAACCTCACAGCGGCTCAGCACCAAATTGGAACACACACACACACACACAGACACCACCACCCCCTGACCCAGGCTCATGGGCACCCCTAAATAAGCCATTCTTCATTCACTGGTATATTCCATCCACAGACACTTAGTAAATACCTGCCACAAGTCAGGCACTGGGCTAGGTTCTAGACATACAGAAGTGAAACGCACACCTGATTGGACGGTCTACTGCAAGGAAAGAAAATTTATTATTTTTTTTAAATTTTTAATGTTTTATTTATTTCTAGGAGAGTGAGAGAGAGAGACAGCGTGAGCAGGGGAGGGTCAGAGAGAGAGGGAGTCACAGACTGAAACAGGCTCCAGGCTCTGAGCTGGCAGGCAGCACAGAGCCCGACACAGGGCTCGAACCCACGAACCACAAGATCATGACCTAAGCGAAAGTCGGACGCTTAACCGACTAAGCCACTCAGGCGCCCCTCAAGGAAAGAAAATTTAAAAGAAATTTTTAAAAATTAGAAATTGCGAATATAAAGAATATAACATGGTCTCTCATGGACAAAACTGAGGGGTGAGGGAGGGGAAAAAAACCTTCCTTTTCATAAAGTAAAGATCATTCTGAGTCAATGGTGTGGAAGCTAATGCCTGATAGGGAGTAGGAGTGGTGTGCAGAGTGGAGAGGGATCCTTCTAGAAAGATGAAAAAGCAAGAGTAAGGATCTTACCCATTTCTTTACCAAATAATTTGACTTGTGTGGGGGTACATGAAATAGAGGGTCTCCAATTTAAGGATTATCAGGAAGTTAAAAGCAGACAGATATCAGCTTTTATAAAAGATATGCTTCAGCCAGACATCCAAATAATTACCTAAATTGTCTCATCTGTGACATTTATCACCAACCCTTCCCTTGGAGATATGTTAGTAGGAAAATAATGAGAAGAAAGTTATTTTGTAATTACGCAGCATGAATTATGACTCTGAGAGGCTATTTCCAGGTGTGCTTTAGTGTAATTTAGTTCAGCATTATCGGAGTTTAATTTAAGATGACATTATCGGTGCAGAGAAACTCCGGAACAAGATTCAGAACAGGACTTTCATCCTGGTATTCCTGGCCATCTGTGTGATCATAACCCTGTTAAGCTTCGGTTGCCTTCTCTATGATGTGGGAATAATAATCCCTGCTTTCCCTACTTCTCAGAAGAGTTGGAAGAATTAAATAAGGCCATGGATGTAAAATGCTTTGCAAACTATAAAGCACTTTTCATGGAAGGATCACTCTTCATACCTTTCCTTGAGGTTGAAGGACCCTTTATCATGGCCACTGGACAAAGAAAGCCTAACTCAAACTTGTTTGGAGAAGAAAAAACCTACTGGCTACAATAATGAGAAATCTGAGGTTAACTGGCTTCAGGTACAGTCTGATCCAGACACTCAAATAATACCATCAGTCCCCAGACCTCTCTCCATCTCTCAGCTCATCTCTTCTCCATGCTGACTTTCTTCTTAGGGTCTTCCTGGTGGCTGACAATTGCTCTAAATCTATACTTTCCCAGGTTTAAACCCAGCAGGAAAGAGAGAGTGTCTGTCACTCAACAACTCAAGGGAAGTCTTGAGCCCAATTCTCCCTGACCAAATGGGGTTATGTGACCATCATGCACTGACCACTGTGTCCAAGGGATGAGAGAAGCCTTGATGAGCCCTGTCTGAGTCACATGCCCAACCCCAAGCAAGAAGCACATGGACCTGAGTGGAGGTGGGATGGATTCCTGGGGAAACCAAGAAAGGATGAATGACAGTTGGCCAGTGAAACGGCAGAAACTCACTCCACCCCCACATTCTAGGTCCCTCCACTGGAAACGGCTGGCCAGTCTTCAGTATGTCAGGACCAGCAGTAACCAAAGACCAGTGAGATTACAGGCTGGGACAAGGAACTCAACCCTGCTTAAGACCAAGTCCTTCAGAAACTCATAGGGCCATGCCTTTTCTCAAGTCTCCAAAGTACAATCTGTCCTTAAGCATTTGTCTTTCCCTTCAGACACAGCCTGCTTCTTTCCATCCAGGCCAACTCCCACCAGGCAGTGGATCTGGCCTATGAGGACCTGTGCTATGAACTTCACCACTTCTCCTACCAGTCTTGATTCCATCCAATAGTCAAAAACTCTACAGCTTTTGTGTCTTGGCTTCTCTCCTGCTCCATAGCCATTTCCCCCCAAGTTTCATGGAATGTAAATGATACAATGGAATACAAAGACGGGATAACTACTTGGGGATATTTGGGGAGATGGGAGAGTGTGTGACAGGGTAAAGGGGTGGTGCAGAAATCTCTATAGAAGAGAAGTGAACAGAGTCTTAAGTAATGATTAAGAATTTGCTAGAAACAGAGTGAGAGAAGATCATTCCAGGCATGAATCTTTGGATCCAAAACTATTTTTGATCTCTCCTTACAAAAAAAGAAAACTCTTTTTCTCAACCCAGAAGTTGTAAGCCAGTGGCCTGCAGACAGATCGGGCTGACAGATGTGTTATATTTGGCCCACACAACATTTTGTAGAATTTAAATTAGTTGCCAACATTTAAAAATGGTGAGATTTTACATAAGGATCTGGAGTTTTGGCTGGTCTCGAAAAATTCAGGAGCTCTGGCAGCCCTGGACCTGGCTTCCTAATGGGGCAACAATTGACTGAGTTGGGGAGCACCTGCCCTCTTGAGACAGGGCAGGGGCCACACAGTCTGCTGGCCTCCTTGTTCTTCTACGACATTTGCCTGGCCTCTGTTGGCATTTGAGTCTGTGCCCTTGTTTCTACCCAAAAAAGTAGCCATTTACTCTGCAGACCATTTCCTATTATTAGTAGTATAGTATAGTATAGTATAGTATAGTATAGTATAGTATAGTGTAGTAAAGTATAGAATATCATATCCTATTAAAAAACCTAATCTGTTTTCATTACTCCCTTCCTTAAAAATCTCAAATGATTCTCCAAATCAACAGAACAAAGTCTAAACACCCAGTGCAGACTGGTGGGTTAGGTAGGGGAAGTTGACCCCAATGCAAGGTTGACCTCCACCACCTTCCTCTACCTTATCCACCAACTTCCAAGCCCTAAAACACTCTATTCTGAACTGTCATTTCCTACCCCTTCCTTTCCCATGACTGCAAGCTCTTATCACATACCGTCCCTCCAGCTCCTCTCCCCGGGTCAGACTTCCCTCAGCCTTCAGTGCTCCGTCCAAGGGCCATCTCCTGTCTAGCTAGAGACCACCTGACTCTTCCCTCCCTCCTCGGGGCCCCTGCAGCGGCACTGTGTTCCTGCCTTGGTGTTGGCACCTGCCATGTTTCTCTCTAATTATCTGTTTACATGGCTGCCTCCTCCACATCCAGCCAGTCTGAGATCCTTGAAAGCAGAAACCGTGACTGATTCATCTTTGTATATTCAGTGTCTCTCTGTATACCTTGGCAGATATTGGATACTCAATAAATTCTTGTTACATGAATGAAGAAAGGAACAAACACATGGGGAACAAACTGGCAGGTGTTCATGGAATGTCACACCTCAACAATTGTAATGAAAGAAATCCCTTTCATGGAAGCATTTCTGTCTACTCTAGCCACAAGTGCTCCCTTCTCTGGATCCTTGTGGAGACAGTACTTTATGATAGAGCCTAGCTGAGTTATTAGAGGAAGCTAGAAGAAAGGTCATATATCCCTTGGGTGTTGACAGAATTACAGGGCCATAAAAGACCTTAGTGCTGGTCTCTGGCCTTTCCAGCCCCTTGCAGGCAGGTACAGGCACCAAAGCCCTAGAAGCTGTGGCTGAGGCCCCAGCACCAACTCATCAGACACAGAGTAGCTCCACCACTGACACACCAGAGAGAAACCCAGAATAAGTTCTTACTTTTTCACTCAGCTCCAGTCACATCTGACTTACTTGCTGTTCCTTGAATATACCAAGCACCATCCTGCCTGAGGGCCTTTGCACTTTCTAGAATTCTCTTCTGTATATTCACGTGGTATACACCCTTACTTTATTTAGGTATAAGATTTTTTTTTTTTAAAAGAACAAGCACAAGCAGGGGAGGAGTAGAGGGAGAGGGAGAGAGAGAATCTCATGCAGGCTCCACACACAGTGCAGAACCCGATGCGGTGCTCAAACTCACAAATGGTGAGATCATAACCTGAGTCAGAATCAAGAGTCAGACACTTCACTGACTGAGCCACCCAGACAGCCCCTACGTATTAGATCACATTTAACCTCATTAGAAAAGGCTTCCTTGATCACCAAAATAAGACTATAAGTATATCACCTACTCCTTGACTCTCCTAATCCTTTACTCTGCTCTACAGAAGAATGGTTAAGAACCAGGACATCAGGGCCCAGAGACAGCTGAGGCCTGATGCCACCAAGACTCCTTCCTCTCTCCTCTTCATCTCTTATGTTGGTTTGTTCTGCTTGTCTCCATTTTTTCTTACCCAGGCAGGCTTTCTCTACAGGAGTAGTCGTGATTCACATCCTTCAAGCTCATGACAGAAACGAGAAGGAATCCTTCCCACTCATCCTGGTGAGAATAATCTCAGAGAAATAAGCTGATTGGCCTAGTTTGGGTCCCATGCCTATCCCTAAACTATTTCCACAGTGAGAGGATGTGTTCTTTTTTTTTCCTAAAGTTTATTTATTTTTGAGAGACAGAGAGCATGAGCATGGGAGGGGCAGAGAGAGAGAGGGAGACACAGATTCCAAAGCAGGTCCAGGCTCTGAGCTGACAACACAGAGCCGGACACGGGACTTGAACCCACAGACTGCAAGATCATGACTTGAGCCAAAGTGGGGCACTTAACCAACTGAGACATCCAGGCGCCCCAGAGAAGATGTATTCTTATTGGTCAGGTCTGACAGGGTCTTTATGGCTTGTCAACCTATCACTGTGACCAGCAAAAGGAATGCTCACTTGCCCAGGCCTGGGTCACCTACAGACTCAGAACCAAGGCTGGAGCCAGCTCCATGTGAACCAAATGGTTAAGAATAGGGGTGAGTGGAAAATCGAGGTGCAACTGCTCCCCAAGACAGAAGAGACGGGTGGACACTGGGCAGACAGGTTCATGAGACGTGCGATAATGGCTTCCCAATTCCCAAAGCACCTCTTTCGCTGTTTATCCCCACTGAATCCTCAAACCAGTTCTGTGCATGTGCCCAGGCATTATTATCCCCAGGAAGATATTCAAAATATTGAACAACCAGCACAACACAGGCCCTGGCCAAGCAGAAGGGAACTGTCTTAAGCATTGGGGGCTGTGATAACAAGGTACCATAGTCTGGGTGGTTTCTGAACAATAGAAAAGTTTTCCCACAGTTCTGGAGGCTGCGAGTCCATGATCAGGAGGCCAGCACAGGCAGCTTCTGGCGAGAACCCTCTTCTGGGTTGCAGACTCCCGGCTTCTTGCTACATCCTCACATGGTAGAAACCAAGCTAGCTCGTTCTCTCGTCTCCTCTTCTGTGGGCATGAATCCTGTGATGAGGGCTCCACCCTCCTGGCTTAATTACCTCCCAAGGCCCTTGCTCTAAATACCATCACATGGGGAGTTAGGGTTCCAACACATGGATTCTGATGGAGGCACAGGCACGTCACCCATAACAGGACTCCAGCTATGCACCACGGGGAGGGCCACCCTGATGAACAGTCATGGAACCGCACCCTGATTGCCCTCGTTTTCCAGGTGAAGATACTGAAGCCAAGAGAGATGTTTAGGCTGTGCCCAGTCACATGGTGAGCTGGTGGCCAAGACCTCCAGACCCTGCCACCAACTCGAGGCCTCTTTCCACTGTCCTAATCTACCCCTCTGTCCTCAACCATTTGGGAGGTGAAGTGAGGCAAGGCTGGGGGAACCAGAGAAGAGTTGCTATTCGGATCCCAGCCGCTTGGAGGAGGAAGCCAGCACTCTGGAGCACATGGGGCGGGCTGCTTACCAGGTGCCACAAAACCCTGGGAAGCAGAGCCTGCCAGACGGCAGGGATCAGAAACAGCCAATGGGATGGGAATGTGCCGCCAGGCGGCAGACACCAGGAGGGCTGCAGCTATTCTGGGGTACAGGCAGTGGCTGCGCCATCACCCCAGCCCTGCCCCCTAGTACCCCAGAGCCTAACTGATGTAGGGTCTGAGACCCGAGGCTTCTGGGCCAAGTGATCAGGCCAAAGGGAGGCAGCCTTTGCAGAGAAGAGCAGAGAAGACCATGAGTAAATACGGCTTCAGGTCGTAGTAAATGCCTAGTCATTGTCCTTATTCGAAGTCACCCAATCTGCTCAGAATCATCTGGGCCAAACGCTCCTCCTGTTGGCTCACTACCCTCTGGGAGCCTCCCAGGTGTAATCTGGAACAGTCCTCCTCACTGGAAGGGCGGGGGGAGATGGAAGAAGAAGGCAGCCCACTCCAGGTTGGAAGGTAGCAGTTTGAATAAGCAAAAGGCACTTACACACAGGGCTTGTCCTGGGCAGCTTCAAGATGGATGGGTCCCCACACCCACTCAGCAGCTCTTAAAAGTTTATATTAAGAGGCTTTAACCGGGTCCCATCATGTATACTGTGCAGGCATTTTCAACACCACGTCACTACGCCAAGGCTGTGTCCTTGGAGAAGACTCTGAGAACAGAAAATGCAAGTGAAACCCATATTCCAAGGACAGGGGAGGGGGTGAGGAGTCTCTGCATCCCTGGGTCCAGCTCACGTGTCCGTTTGGCAGTCATATCTTTTTAGTGACGTTCCCAGAGCCCCCATGTTATTAGGTGCAGAAACTGAGGCCCAGGGACAGGCTATGACTTGCCCCAAGGACCCACAGCAAATTTGAAGGAGAGTGGGCATTGCTTGATTTCTCATTTCAGGACCCCTTCACCTGGACTGCCTAAGACTGAGAGGCGGTCCGATTCCCATTCTTAGGGTCACCATCCTTCCACTTCATGGGGCCAGTTGAACTTGACCTTCACGTCCCCCATTCCTCCAGTAGGGGCCATGCCATAGCTGTAGGCATGAATTCTGCTGCAGCCCCTCTCCCTGCCCTCACGCGCTGCACTGAGGACCACACTGTGCAGGCCTGAGCCCCGCTCCACCTTCTGGATTCAGAGCCTGAGCAGCTCTCTGGGCCAAAGGCACCACCCAGGCACAAACACCTTGGCCCCAAATGTCTCTCCTAGAGAGAGAAAAATAAAACAAGGATGAAAAAGAAATTCCTTCCTTTCTTCTTCTGACAGGACCCAGCCTTCTTTTTATTGCGCCCACCTTTACGGCCTAACTGGACAACAAAGAGAGCTTCATGCTCACCCCTGGGACCAACCTCAGGGACACTGTTGCTGCACATCCTCTCTCAGTCTCCATCTGCTCAAGCCTCTGTCTCCTCCGGGAACTGGGCCTAGAGCACACCCGGGAGAGAGAAGGTGCACCTGGGAAGGCAGTTCCCTTCACAGCCAATCATCAAAGCCATGAGTCTCTGCTCCACTTTGCAGATACTACAAGAATGTTTTCTTTTTAATCCTGTGTGGTAAAAAGGAGAATTCTGGCTCCCATTTCACAGAGGGGGAAGACTGAGGCTCAGAAAGAGGTATAGGGCTTTGGAAGGAGAATGATCATGTAGAAGGTCTTTCCCTGTCATAGACAGGCTGTGGGAACCCGTGTAAAGCACTTAAAACCTAGTACAAAGTAGATGGTCAGTAAATGCAATCTACGCATTGTCATCCCCAGGAGCAGAGAGCCTGAACAGAGCTACAGCTCTAACCACAGCCTCTGGCTCTTATCCAGCAGCCCCAGGAGAGAGTGACCTGAGGAGGACAGGAAATCAGCAGTGGTGGCCTTGCTGACATGGGCAGGAATAAATCACTCCAGATGTGGCAGTTTCTCTGTGCCTAAAACCAGAGACAGTAGGTGCGCCACTATCCATGTGAACAGGTGAGACAGAGTGAAAGGGTGTGGGTCACAAGAGTGGGCACGACCTCATTGCAGTTTTAGGGTATTTCCAGGTATTTGCTCAGCAGGACTTACCAAGAATCCTTCTATAAGTTGGAATTACTTCCCAGGGCCTGGGAAGAAAGCCCCCAGCTTTTCTGGATCCCTGGCCTCCCATCTCCTTCTCCCTCAACACTACCACTCTCCTTTTCCAGAAAGTCCCAGGGCAGCATCTGGGCTCCCTCCCACCATCCTCTTCCCAGAATCCTAAGGATGCCTGGCAAAGGTAACTGCCCCGAATGAATGGGCCAGAACAGTGATTCAAAGCTGGGTGCTGATAATTGGAGCTGCTCTGTGGTCTGGCTGTGGAGTCCAGGGCCGGCTGAAAGCATCTGGACAGCATCAGTCACGAAGGGAAGACAAGTCAGAAGGACTCAACCCCAGCAGCTACCCACAAGGGAAGGAAGATGCAGGGAACCAGACAGGAAACGATCATGCTTTTCAAAATCAATGAGTTTATAGTAACTGTATTTTTTTTTTCATTTCTCTATACAACTAAAGAAGAGAGATGGGTAAATTATCAAGAAAGTAGAGCATTTTCTGTTTATCAGTCATGAGCAGAGGAGTGTCATTAAGTACGCTATCAAATAAACTGTAAACAACTAGATATTTTTATCAGTCATTACCTCAACATTATTTTTATAAACTACGTACATCTTATTGCCCCTGAATTCATATCCTGAGGACTCGGGGGAAATAATGTTTTCCTTATTGTTGCTTCCTGGTTCATTAAAAGATATATTTCATAGAATGAAGCAAGTTATCTCACCTGAGAGCTGCAAGGCTGTAATAATCACCTAAGGAGTGAAATCATGCCACAAAATCTTAACAAATAGCTTGTAGAAGCACACACACACACACACAAACTATCTAATGAAGCTGATAGCTGCAATTAAAAAAACCCACAAAAACCAATGAGCTTCTAAAGAACACCTGATAAGGTAAAAGAAGGAGGCCAGAACGAATGCACTCAGAGAATGCATGGCTTTCTCAGGGAGGTACCCCCACGCACACACCCCATGTTAGCCCAGAGCTGTGCTTTTACCTACCTGCACTACCCTGCATTCTCCCTTCAACCAACTTTGCATCTTTATAATCATTTAAAATCTTTTTTCCCTGTGTCCTCCTTCCCAGGAAGAGACCTTGCCTGTTTCCTGACTGCTCTAGCATGGCACCTGGTGCATAGTAGGGGCTCAATAAATATTTGATGGCCAACACACAAGAAGGTCTCTCTTTGATAGAACCATGGGTTGGTGGCCAGCTGCGTCCACAGTCCCTTCATCACAGGCTGTGTGGATGGAGGCCAAGTGGTTGGTCATCCTTCGGATCCATCAAATGTAGGTCACACTTCTTATTTGTTGTGAAATCACAGGCAAATTACTAACCTCTGCCCCTGCGCCCCATTTTTTTCATAGCAGTTATCATCACATCCAGTATATGATTTATGTCTGTGATCATCTCTGTCTCCTCCAAACAGAAAGTGAGCACCAGGAGACCTGGGACTGGGTTTTGTTCACTGCTGAACAGAGGAAAGTCAAAATGTGTAACCACCAGCCATCTTGGACACCAATTTGAATACATATTGGTCCCATATGCCCTACAGGTACACACTGTGTATACATCAAAGCTGCCTATCATCCAGTTCGTAGGACAGGGTGTGGTATATAGTAGGTGATCAGTAAATAGGTGTTAGATAATTGGATGGGTTTCAGTTACCCTCTCTGTAAAATGGGACATTATGGCTATTTAGCATATATTGGTTCCTTTCTGGCCCTTTGCTGGTCAACTCTGGTCAGCTAAGGAAGCAGTAGGTCCCTTTGTTCTGTCCCCAGCCTCCCTCCCACTGCAGCAAATACAGCCATACAGCCACTCTTAATAGACCCGAAAGCGACAGTGTCTGCTGTTCCTACCTCTGGCTCTCCTGGGAACTAATTGTAAATTTCCATCTGTTATTTCACCCCTTTCTATCCCCTTCTGTCTCTTCTGTCAGATGCCAGAGCCTCTCTTACCATTAGCACCAGTGGTAAAGCATAGTGTCCCTAGACAGACATTGAGCCAGCATTAGCCTGTTTTGCCCAAAGAGGTTTAAAGTGCTCTCAGCAAAGAGGGCCCAGCAACAGGTACAGCTGACCCGGTGCTTCAGCGTGAACTCACTCACTCATGCTGCAGACACTTGTGATGTGTTCGTGCTTATTATATAACAGACGCCAGAGGAAAACAGTAAACAAAGTAGCATACGTGCCCAAAAGGTGCTCACAGTCCAGCAAGCGGGACACACAGTCCAGCAAGGAGACAGACAGATAGGCATGTATTTACACTGAGAACTTCCAAGAGAAGGGAGTTGAAATGGACAGAGAACTGCCATTCCCAACAAACTCCGGTTTGTCTTCTCATTTTAGTAAAATTAACTTTGCAAGAGAAACATCCCTGGTAAACACCTAGCGCCCCGGGTCCATGTCAGCAGGAATAATTCTGGACCTTTGCAGCTGTCTGGGGCCTGCAGGACAGGGCAGAGACTCCAAGAAAGATTTGGCCAACAGAATACTGGGCACCAAAAGCAGCTACCTCCACTCACCCCTTATTCCCCATCAGTCCTGACCTCCTCTCCACGTTTCCCTGCCCCCAAGGCAGGGAGATGGCAGTGAGGGGCAGAGAGCAGGAGCCAAGTGCATTACATATGAACCACTTTGCAGATGAACGCACCTCATCTTGACACATGCAATTATGAGATTTTACTCTTTATGCCTCCAGGGCATCTGGATGCATCTTCTCAACCCTTCTCCACATATACACAGACAGGCACGCACCCCCATGCACACAGACATACACACCCGAGCTGCATGCACACGCGCACACACATGCACGCACGCACATACCCCTCTGAGCTGTTCAGAAGCAATGCGGATGTCAACATTCAACTCCAGTCGGAGGGTGTGGAGGGTCACCAAGGCACGGACAGGAAGCAGCCATCGAAAGAGCTCAAGAACCAATCCCCCAGGGGTTCAGGAACCAAGGAGCAGTAAACAAGTGCAAGCTGGTCACAAGTAAAAAGGAGGGGCTGGGAAGAGTGGGGGTGTGGTTCCACACTCACCTCCACCAACTTCCTCCTGAAATAACAATAGCAGCAGTAAAGGTTTGTGGAGAGTTGATGGTATGCCAGGTACAATGACCTATTTTATGAGGGTCATTTAATTCTTCCAACAACCCTGAGTCAGGTATTATTATTGTTGCCATTGTTGTTGTCCCATAGCCCTTGCCATAACCACTGTGTTACACAGGCTCTCAGGTTGAATCAAGAAATTTTAAAAGACTGAAAAAGGTACTCAATCCACTTTTATATAATTAAACTAATAATAACGGTAATGACTATTCATAGAGCTTCTAGAAAGGATGGAGACCTGTGCCGGTTCTACCTCTTTCAAACCTGGCAGCCCTGTGAGGTACACACTGAAATCACGCCCATTTTAGAGATGAGAAAACTGAGCACAGTGAGTAGAAAGGCCACAACTAATTGTGCAGTACGAGTTAGGAGTTAACCATCAAACTATGAGCTAAGCGTTGCTCGGCTTTATTCAGTTAACATGATTCTGCCCCCTTCCCGGGCATCAACGGTACCCATCCAAGTGCCACAGTTAACACTGTTCTCGTTGGCATCTCCTTTATATTAATACAGTGTTTGCTTAGCACCCTCTGTTGCTGGCCAGTCGTGTCATTCCCTTCTTTATCTTTATCATAAATATTCCTGCTCTGAATATTTTTATATGAACTAATTTCTTACTAATTACTAGGTCAAAGGTGAAAGCAATTTGCTAAGTGTGTCTGAGCCAATTGCCAGTGTCTGCAGTAAATGCACATATCTGGTTCCTCCAAATGCAGCCCATGAAATTTCACAGATGTTTTTACTGTTAATGGGTTTCACATATTATAGCAAAATAGATTTTGTTGCTCTGCATTTACTGTCTAGTGAAGCCCTGCATTTTTCCACAAGACATAACAAATTACCACAAACTGATAGGCTGAGAACCATGCTCATGTATTAGCTTATGGCTCTGTATATACCTGGCATAGTCCTGGCACAGCGCAGGTGGGCTATCTACCCAGCATGTTTCGAGAGGCTGAAGTCAACTCATTGGCTAGTTGCACTGTCATCTGGATCTCCAAGCCACCTTCTAAATTCACTGGCAGAACCACGTCCTTGCAGATTCTTTACTGGCTGTTGGCCAGACTCAGCAATTAGAGGGCTTTCGGGCCCTTTCCACCAGCTCCTTCCCCTTTCTAAGAGCTGGCAATGGACAATATCCCTTTTAAGGGTTCACCTGATCTGGTAACACCAGCCTGGGTAATTTCACTTTTGATTAACACAGTCAACTGACTATGGGGATAATCAGGGAGCAATATCTCATCATATTCACAAAATCGGCTGAAACTCAAGGGGAAGGGAGTAAATGAGGTGTGCACACCAGGGAATGGGGCTCTTGAGGGTCATTTCAGTGACCTGTTGCTGTAACAAATTACCACAAATTTAGTGGCCTAAAACAACTGTATTACCTTACCATTTTAGACATCACAAGCCTAGGATGGGGTACCCAGTTTATATTCCTTCAGAGGGTCTAGGAGAGAATCATGCTTTTTCTAGCTACTAGAGGCTGTCTGCATTCCTTGACTTGTGGCCCCTTCCTCCATCTGCAGGGTCAGCAGGTAGTATCTTCAACCCCTGCCTCCCCCATCAGACCTCCTTCTCTGACTCTCCTACCTCTCTTTCCCTTTAAAGGATCTTTGTTATTACATTAGACCCACCTGGTTGATCTAGGATAATGTCATCTCAAGATCCTTAATCTAATCACATCCACAAAGTCTTTTTGCCGTTTAAGGTGACATAATCACAGGTTTCAAGGATTTAGAATAAAAATATTTTTAAGAGTCATTATTCAACCTACCCCAAGGGCCATTTTAGGACCTTCCTTACTAAGGCATTTGGGTTTTGTTCTGTTTTAGTTTTTACTGAGATCTAATTAACATCTACAATACTTTATCTTCTGTATTTGCATCAGAGAAATTTATGTATTCTACCAATTTTAAAATGATATCCATAACATTTTCATAACATATTTTGTATAGATTATTTCAAATCACTTCTGTCTAAAATCTGTTTTATCATTGAGTTTCTTTCCTTTCTCTCTCATTTTGTTTTGTCATTCTTTTGCTCCAGGAAACCTTGTTGTCTTTCAGTGTTGTGTGTTTGTCAGAAGCCATCTTGTTGCAAATGACATCCTCTGTTTCCTTGACACACAGAAAGACATCTTCTCTCCACAGCTGGGACAAATGTGCTATTCTGTTCTCTCCCTGATTTGCATTCTGTTTATTGTTTGCTTCTCTCTTTAATTCTTTGGGCCATTTGGAACTTCTTAAATATAGAAAAGTGAAGTATGGCTTCAATGTCTCAATAACATTTCTTACTCGGAGATAACTTTCAACACTATGGTTTTGTTTCTCATTTTTCATTTCTCTATTCTGATAATGACTATCATTTCCTCAAAGGGTAGTGTATCCCAAGGTCCTTTTCCAAAGCACAAACATTGGGTAATGCCACTGACCAATTTTCAGTTTGCAACACACATTTTTTTAATGTTTGTTTATTTATTTTTAGAGAGGGAACAAGCCTGGGAGGGACAGAGAGGGGAGCGGAGAGAGATATCCCACATGGGCTTGGTGCTATCAGCATAGAGCCAGGTGCGAGGCTCAAACCCATGAACTGTGAGATAATGACCTGAGCTGAAACCAAGAGTCAGACACTTAACCAACTGAGCCACCCAGGTGCCCCAGTTTGCAACATATGTTTTAATCTTTTAGTTAGCAAAATCCGCCACTTCTACTTCTCATCATTCCCCATCATCATCATCATCATCTTCATTAACATCATCTGTGCATTCTTGTTCATTTTTTTGCCCCAGTGGCTTCTACCACCAGTTCACCAGATTCTGCTAAATACTTCACTGAATTATTATACTATAAAATGCAAAGTCATCTTTCCTATTTTAAGCTTTCCCAGTAACTAGAGAGATTAACTTTCCATTTCTTTCTGTATCTTCACTCTCTCGAGGCTTCATAATTGTTCCTGAACAAATTTCTCATGTGGTAGATTACATTTATTCTCATGTATTTAAAGGTTTTCTGTCATTATCTCAACTCATTTGCCATGTATGTCAAGAAATCATAATTAGGAAAATGATTTTTCAAATCATTTGTATCTGCAACTCTAAGATTGATTTCTGTGTTTTTTCCCAGTAGAGTAAATCCTTGGCATTCATGATTGAATAGTCAAGGTTTCAATAATTTGCAAGAGGCCATGAAAGGCCATGGTATGTAATAATTTATCATTTTGCTGGGACTCAAAATTGAATCACTCCGTCTGTAAGGCTGCTATGCAAAAGAAAGTCGCTCTACTAAAGGAAGTAGCCAGGCACTCTGCAAAAGAGCAGTGCTGGATGTGATACATCCTTCCCCCTCCCCCAGTCCTTTCCCTTGGTGGGTCACCATGAACATATGAACATTAAAGTCCCTGATAAATCTGGCAATAAATAAATTGGTTTCATTTTGTTTAACTCAACTTATTTGAGAACAAACATTTTCGTCACGGCACGCAGGGTACCATGAGACACCAGTTTGGGAAACCATGTTTTCGTATTTAACATAGAATGATTCTGGGTAAAAGATCATTTAAAAGATTTCTTCTCTCATTTAACCTCACTTTTTTTTTTTTACAGAAGACACTGTATGCAATGGCCAGTGGGGGTTTTCTTATCCTGCTCCAGAATATATTCAAATCACATGCAAGCGTTGTATTTTCCTTCCTTCACTTCCCACTTTTGTGCAATTTGTTTTCCCTTCTGCCTAACAATTTCAGCAGTTTTATACTCTGCCATGTGTTTTATTTGTTCATTTAACAAACACGTCTGTAGTGTTCACTGTGTCTATTCCAAGTACTTTATTAATAATGACTCCTATACCATAAAGCAACTCCGTTATTAGACACCATCAATGTTATTATCCCAATGCTACAGGCTAGAAAACTGTAGTTTCAAATGGTGACAGGGCATTCTTGTGTAGTTATTTTTTTAAGGAAACTGACGCAAGTACTTTCCTTTCCTCATATTATTGGTCTTATTGTCAATAAATTTCATATTATGTAAAGGAAGAAAGCCTCCATTCTTTGTTTTTTTTTTAAATATTTTTATTTATTTCTAGGAGAGAGAGAGACTGCATGAGCAGGGGAGGGTCAGAGAAAGAGGGAGACACAGACTCTGAAATAGGCTCCAGGCTCTGAGCTGGCTGTCAGCACAGAGCCTGACGTGGGGCTCCAACCCACGAACCGCGAGATCATGACCTAAGAGAAAGTTGGACGCTTAACCGACTAAGCCACCCAGGCGCCCCTCTTTGTTGTTTTTTTAATATGCCTTTAGTCAACACTAAGCATTGAAATGTTCTGACTGGGGAGGCTGGGTGGCTCAGTCAGTTGAGCATCTGACTTCAGCTCAGATCATGATCTCACAGTTCATGGGTTTGAGCCCTATGTCGGGCTCTGTGCTGACAGCTCAGAGAGAGGAGCCTGCTTCGGATTTTGTCTCCCTCTCTTTCTGCCCCTCCCTTGCTTGTGCTCTCTCCCTCTCTCTCTCTCTCTCTCTAAAAAATAAATAAAAACATTTAAGAAAAAAATGTTCTGATTACCTTTCTTCATCTCTATTGAAATAATTACATTTTCTGTCATTTTTCATTTAATGTTAATGTTAACTTTGCCTTATGGAGGCCAATAGTCTTTGCTTATAATGAATTACTTGTTTCAATGTGTTGCTCTGTTTTGTGCACTAAGATTAACATTTTATTTCTAAGCTCATAAATGAGTTGAAGAACTCTTCCGTTCTTCAAGCAAGGAGATACAAATCATATTTACCTCAGCCAACTCAATATATAAATATTAATGAAGTAGCTACCATACTACTCTGCCCCGTAGAAGATGAAAGATTCAAAATGAGCATAATATGAGGACGATGCTTAGCAGCAGAACTCGTATAAGGCAAAAGGAATCATCATGTTAGAGAAGATGCTGAGGACTATGTACATGCCTAGAATCTGTACAACTTAACACACGTTTTCTATTCCTCAATTTGGGTTTCCCCCAAAGACTTAAGATATTACTCAAATAGAAGATCAACTGAGTGAACACACAGGACTCTGTGTTATGGCAAAGTCTTCACCCATCTTACTGGCAGCTGTATGCCCACCATGTACCCAAGCACCAGGCACCGTGTCAGTGCTTAATAAGTAATTATTAAAATGAAGCACTGAGTCAGCTCTTTGACCATACCAACTGGTCAAGCTATTTTTTCAAATGCAGGTCAGCTAGATGTGTTCAGTGAGTCGTTGCAAAGTCTTCACCTTCCTGTGAGGTCACTCTATGGGAGGAGGGACAGGGAGCTTAGAGAGATGGGAACGGGGGGTGGGGGGGGGCAGAGTCCTGGGGTCCTGGAGAAAGAGGTCAAGACCATGAGGTTTTCTGGCAGTTTCCACACTCCCCAAAACAGAGCTGAGTGTATTTGCAGCCCCAGGTACTCCACCTGGACCTGTTACTTTGCCCTTTGCAACCCAAAATTCTCTGAGTTTGTGGGGTCAGGAATTAGAGACAATTAAGGAACACAGAAAGGTCTCACTTTCTATAAGTGTCCCTGATAAGCCCTGAGCTGGTCCAGCCACCTGCTACCTGGTGACCAAAATATATTCAGGCACAGGGAGACAGATGCTACATATGGACTGAATAGATATATCCCATCAAGTGAGCAAACTTGTCACATGCACTTCTCTTATTCCCTTCCATCTTTCTTCATGTCTTCACTGCCTTCCCCAGTTTCTCCCTGCCCCCTCAAGAAGTTCCTTTCTCCATTCCAACCCCTCTCTATTTTCCCTTCTGGGCCCAATGCCCAATGCCCATAAACACCCCCTCCTCCATCTCACCCCCTCCATCAAGGGGACCCTTGCTTTGTCCCCACTCCAGCCTCTCCCCCAGGGCCCTTTTGCACTCTCCCCTGCCTGCCCCTCTGCCTTCACCCCTGTCCTGCCCCTGCCCCTCCCCCATGTCTCCCTTGCCCTATGGCTGAGACTGGCAGGTGGCTATGGATTCTGCCACTGCTTCATTCTCTTTTCTCTCTTCTTGGTGGGGTCCATAGCCAGCTCTCCTGTTGCTCAGAGATGTGGAGGCAGTTGCTAAGAGACAGTGAAACGTCAGTACCTGGCCCTCGAGGAAAAAAGGGAGCGAAAAAGGGAGAGAGGAGGGGGAGAGAGGAAAGGAAGGCGGAGAGAGGGGAAGACCTGGCGGAAGCCACATACCCCAGCAGCCTCAGCACCAGCTGAGTTTCGGGAAGAAGCATTCAGAGGATTCTGTGAACTTTCTTCTAAGCATCCTCTCTCTGATTCCCCATTTGAGTTAAAGAAGGGGACCGGCCAGGCACCGGGAGCACAGGACAGGAAACCACAGAGGAGACTGCCCCGGGATTCAGGAGCCATGGAAAACGAGAAGCCGGGGGAGGGGAAGTGCCGGGGAGGCAATCTGTTCTGAAGCAGCAAGCGGGATTCCAGGATGAGGGAGGGAGACCCGTGTCTGCTGCAGATTGATGGCTGTGTCCTTGGAACAGAGTAAGTGGGTTCCTGAGGGCCTGTGGGAGTCTAAGGGGAGACCTGGGGGTTCAGAAAAATGGGTCTGGATAAAGGACCTGGGTGATTTCCCGGTGGGGGAGACTGAGGCTGGAAGTGCTGGGAAGGGAGGCTTTGCCAGAGCGAGGGGGTGAGGGAGTACAGCTGAGGACAGCCAGGGGCCATGGAGGATGCGGGGGCCCCAGAGGATGCAGTGGACGCAGGGCTGAGACACCGGGTGTGTCATCGCTCTGTCTCTCTGCCTGACCAAATGTGGGCGTGGGCTCACCCTGGGGGACAGAGAGCGGAGTGGCGTGTTTGTAGAAACGGGGCTGGGATTAGGGGTGTGCATGAGGGTGGAAGATGGGGGGACGGACTGGAAAGGGGGTTCTGCAGTGCGTGTACAGAAGGCAGTTGGTCAGAAAACTGGGAGGTGTGAGCACAGGCAGGGCAAGATGTGGGGAGATCACAGGAGAACAATGTGTGTGTGTGTGTGTGTGTGTGTGTGTGTGTGTGTATGAGTGTGTGAACGAGAGAGAGAGAGAGAGAGAGAGAGAGAGGAGGGAGGAGATAAGGGAGGGAGAGGGTGAAAGAGGGAGAAGGGAGCTAAACCCTCTCTGAAAGAGGTATGCAAACCGCCAGGCCAGCAGCTGTGTGCCTGCTCTAGAGAGTTGCCCAGGGGTGGGGTGTTTGGTGCTGAAGGCTGAGGCTAGGAGGAGAAGCAAATCATCTCACCCAGGACAGAACCCTAGGAGGACAGGCAACCACAATGTGAGGGTGGGGTCTGAGCCCACTGCTGCCCGCACCTGACGCACAGCATGCAGAGAACTCTGTGGCTGGTGGCAGAGAAGAAGGGGGGCAGGGAACCTAAGAGGGACAGCAGGGAGGGGAGGGCACTGGAGATCTCCACCTGAGTGCTTTCCTTGTTGACAGAGGGAATTCTGCCCCCGCCTGCTGAACACAGAGCTGGGCTGCGAGAGAAGCACTGGCTGGGAAGAAGTCGCCAAGGCAGTCCTAGCTGACCCCCATCCTGCACGTCCAGGACACATGGCTCTTTCCAGCCTTGGCAGCCGACAGTGGGTGTCACTTGGGGTCCTCCCCAACCTGGGGAAAGAAGAGGCTCCTTGGGGATTTCAGTAGATGCTGAGGCTGAGGACTTGGGCTTTCAGGAGGCGGCCCATGGAGACCCACTCTGCCCCAGGCTCCCTTCCCAAAACACCCACCCCAGGACCCCCTTGGACTCGAGCCCCCTGGGCCACCAGAAGAAATGGCTTCTGAGACCTCAAATGCTGGAGACCCACATGCAGCCCTGGCCTCCTAATTGGTCCCAAACTTGGGACAGGGCTCAGGGTTTTTAGACGTGCCAAGACCTTCAACAGGCACCTTTCATACCCTTCACCCCCTCCACCACCTGTCCAACGTAATACAGAGAGGAAGCACCCAGTGGTCATGTGTGAAAGGAACACAGATCTACATGGACCCTTCCAGGACCTGGGGGCAGCTGGTCCAGCCCAATCCTCAGTTCCTTCCTCTCTCACGTTTTGATCATCTTTTCAGACTCTGTGGGGCCTCGGCTGGATTTATTGCCCCCTGGGCTCCAAAGGGAACATCCTGTGGCTCTCACCTAGGGAGCTCTCTGGTGCTTGGAGGCTCCGGCGAAAGGCTTGAGCCATGATACCACGTGCCCAGAAGCCCCACCTTCCAGGGCTCTGGCCCTGATGTAGCTATCTTTCTGAGCCACTGACTCTGGACTCATGGACACAGCCCCAGCCCCAGTGGGCTCCCTTCAGCATCGCTGTTGTCAGCTTCCTAAAATGGGTGACACTTGGTCCCAGCTGCCCTGGCCTGGGACCCCTCACCCAGCTGTGCTGCTGGTCTCTCTCCTCTTGGCATCTGGGGTGATGCGCTCAGATGCCGGCACTAGCTGCCCGGTCCTCTGTACGTGCCATAACCAGGTGGTGGATTGCAGCAGCCAACGGCTGTTCTCCGTGCCCCCAGACCTGCCAATGGACACTCGCAACCTCAGCCTGGCCCACAACCGCATCGCAGCCGTGCCGCCCGGCTACCTCACGTGCTACGTGGAGCTCCGGGTGTTGGATCTGCGTAACAACTCCTTGATGGAGCTGCCCCCGGGCCTCTTCCTCCACTCCAAGCGCTTGGCACACCTGGACCTGAGCTACAACAATCTCAGCCACGTGCCCGCCGACATGTTCCAAGAAGCCCACGGCCTCGTGCACATCGACCTGAGCCACAACCCGTGGCTGCGCAGGGTGCACCCCCAGGCCTTCCAGGGCCTGGTGCAGCTCAGAGACCTGGACCTCAGCTATGGGGGCCTGGCCTTCCTCAGCCTCGAAGCCCTCGAGGGCCTGCCAGGGCTGGTGACCCTGCAGATCGGCGGCAACCCCTGGGTGTGCGGCTGCACCATGGAACCCTTGCTGAAGTGGTTGCGGAACCGGATACAGCGCTGTACCGCGGGTAAGGCGGGGGTGGGAGCAGGACTGGGCAGCCAGGGGCACAGAGAGCCTTGCCTTACTGCAAGCAAAGGCTCCAAAGAACAGGGAGGGACTGAGCACTCTTAGCACCCAGTTCGTGCCCTGCTCTGCGCTGACCTCTGTGTACACCAGCCCTGTCCCTCCACAAGTATTACCCGTTAAGTCCTTGCTGTGCTGGCTGGGAGCCGGGGACCCATTCGCTCATGAAACACACACCACCCTTGCGTCTGAGGCACTTAGGACCTACTGAGGCAGACAGATAGTAAACGAGAGGAGCCAATAATAGCATGTGATGAAGCTTTCACCATGACCCAAGAACTTGGAATGCATGATCTACCCCCACTATTGTGACTCCTATTTTGCAGGTGAAGAAACTGAGATCTAGAACAATGAAAAGACATATCCAGGGTCACTCGTTTAGAAAGTAGGGGGGTCATGGATAAAACCCAAGTTTATTTGACTTCTACGCCTTATTCTACTCTATCAGGCTGCTTTTTAAAGTATTCAATGTGCTGGAAAAACTCAAAGAAATAGAAATGAGCAAACACTATTTTAGTACTTACTATCTGCCAGGACTTACTATTATGCTTTATCCTAAACATATTTCATATTTAGCTCATCTCATCCTCATAAGAACCTTGATGAGACCCCTACACACGCTGTTCTATAAGGAAAGAAACCAAGGGGCAGAGAGGTTCAGTAACTTGCCCAAAGCCACACAGCTGCTAAGTGTTGGACTCAGCATTCAAACTCTGGCAGTCTGGCTGCCTTCTGGCTATATCCTGAAGAATCAGGTACAAAGCTAACAGGAAGAGTCAAGGACTGAGTTCTGGACTGGCCAAAGGACCTTAGCAGAGCTCTGCAAGGCTTGCATATGGAGTGGGGAGCTGAGACAAGAAATGGATATCACAGGTTAACCAATCAGTCCCTATTGGGGGTGCACCGGGAACCAATAGAGACTGAATCACAGAGGTCTGATGGTCCCTAGCCTCACCTGGAGGCAGGCAATGCTCAGCTGCGGCCCCCAGTCACTGGCTCTCTTTTGTGGCAGTGCTGAGTCTTGGCACCAGCACCCTGCAGTAGAATGACAGGAAATAGCTGGGGGCACCATCTCAGGGGCTTTCCCAGAGGCTGGCTCAGCATGTGCTCCAAAGGAACTATGCTGAATGAGGTAGGAGGGAAAGGAAGACTGAGTGGGGAGCCCAGGACCAAAATAGTTTGGGGGAGGGGTGTGGGTCACGATTCCACTGTTTCTACACAGTTGTGGGAGGAAGTTCTCCAGGAACAAAATAGCTGGGGACAGAGATGGGGCAATGCTAGGGGGCATGAGGGGGAGGCTGCCTGGAGCCATCTCCCCACCTGCTTGTCCCTTGCAGGCTGCAAGCCATCACCTGTCTCCTGTGTACTAAGGACAGAAAGGGCATCCTGGAGTACAGCTTCCACCACACTCAGGGGCTCCTCCTATGATCTCTGAGGCCCCTCCTGCCCTTCAGAAGAAGCACAGCCTCCTGGGGAGCAGAAAGGGGGTCCAAGATCCCATCCAGGCAGCCTCATGACAATGCAGATGAGGGATCCAAGCCCCAGAGAGGGAAAGTAATCGTCTATTGGCCACAGCTAGAAACCTAGGTTCCCTACTCTCCACAGAACAAGCTCTTCACCACATCACACCCTCCAGGATATTTCCTCTTGGGCGCAAAAAACTTGCCAGCGTAGGGAGGACCAGGCAGTCATCTTCCCTTTGTCTTCTTTTTCTTCTCCTACTATTATCCATAGTTTTTGGACAAATCCCAACAGGGAGGGACAAAAGGGAGCCCTTGGAATACACTCAACCTCAAAACTGGCCCTGTGAATTACCAGAGGGCTTCATCAGCCCTCAGGGTCCCATCCTGAACTCCCCTGGGGTCCTGCCAGCTGCCCTCAAAGCCTCCTCTTCTGGGTCCATACCAATTGTCCTCAGTTTTCCCACATTCCCTAACTTCACTTTGTCTTTCCACCACCCCAGTCATGCATACAATAGACTTTGGAGTTCTGCATCTTCCGGTTCTGAGAGGAGAGCCCTTGGTGGGCAAGTCCAGACACCATCTTGTCCTGAACAGAGTCTGGAGTGCTTGTGCATAGAGCCAACAGGGACCCCTCCACCTGGACTGCAGACTGCATATTCTCCCCCAAAACTGACTCCTCATTTCTAAGGAGAATGATGTGTATCCATTTCTCGAAAAGGTCAATCCAAATCCATCATTTTATTCTTTGCTTTCAAAAACTACCGGATGAATAAATAACATTTATGCACCACCTTATTTAGAAAAGCTCTGCATATTGACTCTCCTAGACAATTTAGGTTGAATTATCCCCTTCTGACGGAGAGAGAGCATGAGAGCCAGGAAGGGGAAAAAAAAAAAAAAAAAAGACTTTCCCAAGGTGAGAGCTTGATTAATGCTTATACACTGAGCAAAGGAATGGCTGCCTGTTGGAAGGCTAGTGCATGGCACACCACTCTTACCTTCAAAGCAAAGTAAAATGAAACCATTGACAACCACCATGTGTTTGTACAAGTGACCCTGGAAGGGTGAGGTGGGACCATCAATAATGGAGAGAAAAGTAATCCCACTGAAGGAGAAGCCTCTCCTACAGAAGACTATCTGCAGAATATGACCCTCACTGGCCTGTCCAGGGAGACCAACCTAGGATAATAACAAAAGCACATGTTTACATAGTGCTTATTATCCACCAAGAATATATTATTTATACATTTTAACTCACTGAGTCCTCACTACAGCCCTATGTTATAGATACTATCAATATTGTCATTTTATAGATGAAGAAAGCAAGACACAGAGGGGTTAAACAACTCACCTACAATCACACAACTAGTGTGGGGTAGAGAGGGGATTTGAAGCCAGACCAACATCTCCAGAGCCCATACGCATAACCCTATACTCTACATCTCTGGAGAAACCACATGGGATAGTAGAAAGACCCAGTGCTTTCAGGTTGGACAGAGTCATTCATCCACATATTCACTTAACAAAGTTTCATTGAGCACTTAAATGGACAGGACACTGTTCAATGACTAGGGACACCATGGGAAAAACTTACATTCAAGGAGAAGATATATAATAAAGAAACAGTGAGACTTAATAAATACAATGGAAAGAAATTAAGCAGAGTAGGGAAGTAGAGAATGCCCAGAGAGAGGTGGTGTGGAGTTACTATGTCATATAGACTCATATAGGAAAGACTCATTAGTAAGGTGATATTTGAACAAAATCCCAAAGGAATGAGGGACTGAGCTGGCCCAAGATTCAGCTGAGAAGCACTCTCACACAGGACAAATGCACTCTCACACTCTCAACCCTGAAAAGGGACGTGCTCATGTGATGGAAGAATGATCAAAAAGTGTGTGTGGATGGAGCAGAGTGAACAAGAAGCAGAGGGAAAGAAGAGTCCTTATGGCCCACAGTGAGGACGTTGGCTTTCATTCCATGAGAAGGTAAGAAGTCAGGGGAGGGTTTCAAGCACAAAGTACATGACAAGACTTCAGGTGAGAAAGATACTCAGCCAACTGCAATGAGATGGTTTAAAGGCAGAAGCCCAGAAACTAGTTAGGAAGCTACTGTAAGAGATGAAAATGTCACAAGAAAACCCCAGATCTATCATCAGTAGTGGCTATTGGACTTGAGGCAAGTTACTAAACTCTCTGAGCAACGATGTCCAAAACTATAAAAACAGGTATAAGATATTTGATTCAAGGGTTGTTGAGGAGAGTAAAGAAGGTAAGTAAAATGTCTGACACATAGAAACTCAATAAAAGACTCAATTTCTCTTGGAAGGGGCGGGCAACTCTCCATTCCACTCATTCTCCTCTGGCCCCTCACCTTTTCTGGGTTCTGTGTTGCAGATTCTCAACTGGCTGAGTGCCGAGGGCCCCCTGAAGTCGAGGGTGCCCCACTCTTCTCCCTCACTGAGGAGAGCTTCAAGGCCTGCCACCTGACCCTGACCTTGGACGATTACCTCTTCATCGCATTTGTGGGTTTCGTGGTCTCCATTGCCTCCGTGGTCACCAACTTCCTCCTGGGGATCACAGCCAACTGCTGCCACCGTTGGAGCAAGGCCAGTGAAGAGGAAGAGATCTGATGTGGGTGCCTGGTGTCTCTTCATACTGCTGGCCACCACTGCTGCTGACCACTGGACACTGCTCACTCTGGCTCCATGCTGACCCTGGACACTTCATGACCCAAGCAAAGTCAGGAAACTACGTTTATGTGATCTTCAGCTGTGGTCCAGACACTGTGCCAGAACTGGAAATTTTAGATTACTCTAGCCTAGTCCCTGGCCCCCTAGACTCTTACCTCTAATAGAAGAGACAGATTCAAAAACTATTCCCTTTAGGACAATTTGTTGGCACTCTGAGCACATACTTGTGAAAGCTCAGAGTGGGGGTCATCAATGTGTCTAGAAAAGTCTGCAAGAATTACAAGGATGGAGGCAATTTGTGAACTGAGTCATCAAAAAATGTCTGCTTTGTCAAGTATACAAAGAAAGGTGGGCATGAGCAAATGACGGAGGCCAAAATACGCATGGTGTGTTGAGAACAGTGACCAATCCTTGTAACTTAAGTGTATAGAGCAGATGTGGCACAGGACCAAAACTTCCCTCTGACACCCAATCCTTCAACTCCTGGAGTTGCCCAACACTGCCTCCAGAAGGAGAGAATACCTCCATGCTAGCCCCCTAGGCCTCTGACCAGGAGCTACCAGGTGAGACCCCCTCTTATTGACTGCCTCCCAAATTATGTCCACCAAATGCAGCCTGCCAGTGAGGTCCCAGGTACCAAGCTGAGGGTGAACACTTTCAGTGTCCTTTCTCCTACCCTGTCTCCTGCCTCTCACTTGAGCTTTGCCTTCAGGAGAGGGAAGCAGGAGGTCCAGCAACGGGACAGCAAAAGTCCCGGCACCCTGGAACTCCTAATCCTGTGACTGTTCTTGCCACGGTGCTCACACCAAAGGATCTCATCAAGAAAGTGCACTGTAGCATGAGGATAGCCAGGACTGAAGGAATGGAAGACCACCAGAGTTGTGACCATAGGAGAATTTTCTCTTTCTTCCAAGCAATTCACCCATCCAAGCATCAGGGTATGAGAGCTATTAATTACCAAGCACTTGCCAGTGTCAGGCACTGTGATAAGCTCTCTCCACAGACAATTCATTTTAATGCATACAACAATCTTTGAGGTAAGCATAGTTGTTCCCATTGCACAAATGAGTAAAGAAGTGTTCAGAGAGAGTTCAAAGTCACACGTTGCTTAACAAGCAAAATAAAATCTGTGTTCTTTCTACCCTCTCCGAGCTGGGGAGCATCACAGTTCACTCTGAAGTTATGTAAGTTTGAATTCAAGTAGTGCTGATGAATAAGTGCTCCCCACAAGGGCCAGGCACTCTTCTGGTCACTTTTAAACTTATTGACTTATTTATTTCAATTCTCACAGCAACACTGCCTGGTGGTTTTTATTATTCCCATTTTACAGATGAATTAAGTGTAGGGAGATGATTATATTACCCAAGGTTATCTGGGTAAACCCTAGAAGGAAGGTGAATAGGCAGCTCTATTCAGGGAAACTGTGTCTAATCAGTCTGTCAAAAATCAAGTAACTTGATGTGTGAAGCACTATTATCATCATTGTTGATGTCATCTCCATCTTTGCCATCACTTCATCAGCTTCTTCCCTATATCTCTTCAGCACTGGACAGCTCCTAAAATGCTGTGGCATCATTCTTGACTTTTCACAACCCTATGTGGGAGGCAAACCAAATATCATTGCTCCTATTTTACAGACTGGAAAAATAGAGACCCAAGAGCAGGTGTGACTTGCCAAAGCAGTAAATTGGGACTCGACTCCAACTCGGTCCTCTCTCCAGCTTTCCCAGGTGCTTGGGAAAGAGAATGCCCAGAATGGCTGGGCAGTAGGGCCCTTGGATTCAGCAGTCATGAACGTTCAGTATATCAGCTAAATAAAAGGTAGTAAAACCCATCTTCTGCATAGATTTAGATGTGCTCACAGTAGAGCAAGTCACAGCCTCTGAAACATAGGAGCAACACAAATAGCACCTGAATAGGAGACATCTGCCTTGCAATGTGCAGATAACACATTAGAACTGGTGGTCTTGATGGAAATCATGCAAAAAAGAAGTTCTTTGGGAAACAAGAGAGGAAGCTGTGCTAACCCCTCATATTCAAGCCCTGCTGTGTTGTGTTGCAAGAGATCAATGTGTGCAGGACAGATGGAGTGAGAACCTCAGCAGGGCAGGGGAAGACATTAAGGAACAGTCCAACATGTTGGAAAAGCTGGCCAGGATGAAGATTAAAACAGGGGCTTTCTCCCTTGCCCCCAGCTCCAACAATTTTGCATCATCCCATCCTCTTAGGAAAGGAATAAAGAAAAATAACATGTCATCTTCCAAGAAGTCTTCCCTTACTCATGCTTCCCTGAGCTAGTCAACCAAAAGAGCACCCAGAAACTTTGCTGAACCTGAGGTACTTGAACCTAGTGTCCCTTGTATCTCACATACAACATCTGAGCAAGAGCCCCACTCTTGTGACATCTGGAGCAGAACTGTGCCTGCTCTCTTCTTCCACTATTCCTAGGGACAGATGGGCTGGGGCCGCTCTTCATCAGTCAAGCTAATAACCTAATGTATTTGGGGTGAAACTTTTAGAAATAATAGTCCTGACACAAATAGTTAAGCCTCCCATAGAGGGACACCATATACATCTATTATAATCTCTTAGAGACTCTTATTTGCTGAAATGTAGTTAATATATTTTAAGAGATGTATCTTTTTTGCATAGAACTAGAACCAAACAAGATGCCAAATGCCCCTTGAATTCAAATGTCCTTTCTAAGGAGACTCTTTGGTCCCCGTTAATGGCACACCTTTCTGAGTAGGATACAGGGTTTTAAAGGACAGATTCTTCTCCAGCTACTAGAAGGTCCCCAGTTAACTAAAGCACAATAATAAAACTCCCTTACTGCCAAGGGATTCCATTTCTCCCACCACCATCTTGTACAGGCTATCAGAGGCAAGCTTCTAGAAGCACACTTATCTAGAGGTAATCTAACTGCTCTAGTTGGAAATGTTCACACAACCCTTCTGACCAAGAAACCATGATGGTATCCCTACAAGTCTTGAATATGTTTTTTTCCAGACTAGTTAACATGTAAATGTTGGTGTATCTTTGAGTCTATGTGTCTGTTCATGAGGAACCTCGGTTCATGAGGTTCCTTATATGTTGGGTATCTACTGATATGGGGCCAATTTCTCTGGAACTTGAGTTCAGTTCTCTGACATTACTTGGCAATCTGTTTATTTAATCACTTGATACACTAATATGGAATCCCATTAGGGTTGGGTTAGGTAGAGCTGCTCATAAAAGTATAAAAAGAGAAAAATATGTGGCTGAGGCAGCCCAGCAACAGCCTGACTGCTTCCCTCTGTTCTCTATCCCTCAGACATTTGTCCTTATCACAGAAGCTTCCTTCATGTTGGGCTTGAGGATATCAAAGTTTAGCTAACCAACAGAGCTGTGACGGTCAAAGTCTGGATGAAGAAAAATGTTTTTTAGAAAAGTCCCCAATCTGCACCACACCACTCTGGACCAGTTGCTTATGGTTACCCTCAGACAATCCTTCATCTGTTTCTCCATTCCTTTAGGGATTACCAGGGAATCTTGCAGAAATAGGTCTCCAGAGTTGCTATAGAGTTTGCTAGCTCTTCTCAAGGAAGATGGTATATGGAATTTGAACAAACCAAGAGAGGCATTTCTCTTCAACCATCAGGAAAGACCTACAACCTCCATTTTCCTTGTAGAAGTCTTTGTTGATATTGCTCTGGCATCCTTTTCAGCTCTAGAAGAGTATAAGGAGACATCTTTGCTCATTCCTCAGAAGAAAATTTTCCCAAAGCTAGAGAAACTTGTCTGCTCTACCCACCTCAGAAGAAGGCAAAAGGAAAGTGAAGGAGGCAAGTTGCAAGGTTTTGTGTAAATCACCGCCATGTTTGCCACAGCATTGGATAGAGAGCTCTGGATCCACTGAGCTCTCAGTTTTTCTAAGCACTGTCCTGTGGAATGCTGATGTCTGGGGGTGGGAGGGTTAGGGAGGGGCAGGGAAGGGGAAGATGCCAAACTTTGTATGGAGATGATTTTATAACCATGCACTTTTGTAACTGTGAAGAATTTTTCATAAATGCACATTAATAATAAAGAGTGTATAGTTTAACAAATTTTCTAAGGAGTTGTGAAGAGGAGGGAGAGGGAGGGAGGCAGGGAAAGAAAAAGAGAGAAAGAGGAACTAGGCAGAATCAAGAGAATATGTGCCAAAATATACACACAAAAGGTCTATGGGGAGGGAGTAGATGGGAATAATTAGGAGATGTGCCAACCATGGAGGGGCATGTGTGGGAGTAGAAGGAACATCACAGAAGCATATTTCTACCAGGCAAAAAAGAATACGCGTGTGTCTGTGTGCACACACCCCTATGTGTAGGCATATTTTGGTGCCTGAAATTACACAAAGAAGAGAGCATATGTCTTATACATGTTGGTGTTTGCAGCTTGGGTCAACTATAAAACATGCCAAGGCAAGTGGGTGTGCCTACCTAATTTGCATCACTAAGGAGCATGTGACAGGGAGATGGCCGACACCAGTTGTGTGGCCATAAAGACCCTAGCTCAGGCATACAGGTAAACCAGACATTTAAATCTATGGTGTAGGGGTTAAATAATGACATCACTGGTATAGGTTCAGTCTTTGTTCTAATAGGCTAATACAGAAGGGAAAGGATTCTCAGCCTCTTGGATCTTGCAAATGTTACCTACACACCATTGGAAATGAGATGGTTGGATAGTGTACCCTGGGAAAAGGGACAGAAAAGAGGAGTAAAGTGTATTTCTATAAGTACAATGGCAGCCATTTTTTTACTTAATACTCTAAAGAGGAAGATGCTCTGAGCAGGAAGGTGATCCAAGCAGGAAGTGGATCTGAGCAGGAAGTGGATCCAAGCAGGAAATGGCTCTAAGCAGGAAGTGGTTCCTTCCACCAATAGGGATTTTCACCTTCCTGTATGCCACTTTCCACTCCAACTGCCGCAGGGTATGGACAAATACTGCATTCAGAGAGTAAAGTCACTAACAGGAGCACAGATACTGGCTCAGAACACTCAGAGTCAAAGAATATGTGCAGCCATAAGCAATGTTTTCCAAAGTAGATTGGAGAAATGCAAAACCTTTCTCTTAAAATTAAGTACTTAATAGAGACTATACTGAACAAGTATAAAATCAAGCATAAGGGTCATGAAATAAACAGATATCTCATGGAAGTCCAGACCTTGTATATTTTCTTTAGTGCTGTCCCTAGTGCCAAGCATATACCTAGCAATTTATTATGTCAATAATAATAATAAAATAAATTTATTGAGTACGTGTTATGTGTCAGATGTTGTGCTGATCACTATACATGGATTGATTCACTTAATTCTCACAACAACCCAAGATAGGTACTATTATTGTACCTATTTACAGATAAAGGAACTGAGGCTCAGACATGCTAATACGTGTCTAAGATCACACAGCTAGTAAGTAGTACATCTGGGTTTAAGCATTCAGTAATACCTGGGGACTGACTTCAGGGGACAAAAACACCATAAGACATAGAGAAAATCCAGTCTCAGTCAGAAGTGAGCTTTAGCCAAAGAGGTCCTCTACAATTATCTGGTAAAAGAAAAATGTAGGGGGGCACCTGGGTGGCTCAGTCGGTTGAGCGTCCAACTTCAGCTCAGGTCACGATCTCATGGTTTGCGGTTTCGAGCCCCACATTGGGCTCTGTGCTGACAGCTAGCTCAGAGCCTGGAGGCTGTTTCAGATTTTGTGTCTCCCTCTCTCTCTGACCCTCCCCTGCTCACGCTGTCTCTCTCTCTCTCTCTCTCTCTCTCAAAAATTAAAAAAAGAAAAAAGAAAAAAAAAAGAAAAATGGAGGGTAATAGGTAACACCAAAACATATCTTGTATTTTTCATTGCATATATCTTTGATTACTGCATTAGTCAATGCTAATTGTGATAATAGGTGATCCCAAAACCTCAAAAGAAGGAAGGTTTGTTTTCTGGATTATTTAGTTTAGTGAAGTCTTATTTCTTGCTCATATCACAACCCAATGCATATCAAAGGTTCTGCCCCCCATGGGTTATTCCTTCCTTATATCCTTCCTCCAGTATCCTTGAGGCCACAGAGCCCTCCACTGTATCCTCTGCAGTGGGGTGGATCTCAAGGGATATTTGGGGGGGCTTAAGCTGGAAGTATTGTACATAGTTCCAGCCATATTTCACTGGCCTGAACTCAGTCCCATGGCTCCTTTTAACTTAAAAGGAATACACTAGTAGGTACCAAGAATCAAAGGAAATGGGATTAGATAAACCCCAACAGTCTCTAACACCATCTGCTCTGCCTGTCACCCAAAATGCCTGTCATTCTGTCTTCTTCTCACACATATCTTACCCTGTTGCCACATCCAGCTCAAAGCTCCAGGATCAGCAATGGTGTGGTACACTCCACTGGGCCTCTTGGTGGTCTGGTGTCCATGAACTAAAAAGGAAAGTTACCTCCCACCTACTTACACCTACCCAATATACAATGGTGGCCCAAGAACAGCTTAATGGCAAACTAAAGTCTTTGCTTGGAAAGTGGGAAACAAAAACACACAACAGTCACATTCCATAGCAATTCTGAAATCCTGGTGGGAGAGCATTATGAAGGCCTCAGACCAAGTTGCTTTATTAGTCTCTGGTTCTGCTTTTGGCCAAGAACTCCTTTGTCAGTCATTCTCTGTAGCTTCTGATTCTTCTCCCTTGGAGAATCTCCCTTTTCCACTATCTGCCATACCCATATCTAAAGTGGGTACTGAGGAGCATGCACTTTTTGGAGCTTGCCCATCTTCTTCAACCAGCCTCCCATTGATTTAGGTCTCAGTGGTCAAAAATGGTCAAATTTTCGAATCCTGGCTCATAGTTTCTTAGCAATTTACCACTTACGTTGGTACACTTTTATTCTATTTGCTTCACTGAGTTCCTGGTTTCAGTACACACAAAGTTCTTTCCTAAAAGGTGTTTTCAAGCCCATTCATGACTCCTTGCTTTCTCTTCCTGTTCCTTTCTCTTTTACTGGCAACCTTGCAATTATCTGAAACAATAGATAATAAAAGCGTTCATGTTCTTAATTGTTTCTCCTTGGCCAAGTTACCTATGCTGAAAAATTTTAGTGGGCCTGTTGCTCAAAGGCTTTTTCAATTTTATCTCTTATCACGTAGGAATAGAAATAGTCAGGGGCGCCTGGGTGGCTCAGTTGATTAAGCGACTGACTTCAGCTCGGGTCATGATCTCATGGTTTATGGGTTCAAGCCCCACATCGGGCTCTGTGCTGACAGCTAGCTCAGAGCCTGGAGCCTGTTTCAGATTCTGTGTCTCCCTCTCTCTCTGCCCCTCCCCCACTCTTGCTCTGTCTCTCTCTCTGCCTCAAAATTAAATAAAACTAAACTAAAATAAAATAAAATAAAAGGAATAGAAACAGTCAGCTTTTCCCATTTAATTTCTTATCTTTTAAGTCTAGAAATAGTTAGACTTTCCAATTTTTTAATGCTCCAAATTTTTTATTCTTTCTCTTCCTTTTCATTTCAACTTACAAACTGTGTTAAAGTTACTTAAAACCTTATGGACCTGACTTGGATCAATTTGGGCCGAGACCAAAAGTGCTTGAAGGACACAGACAATAATTCAACATGACAGGAATGAGTCTCCCCATTGAAATTGTCATTGTTATGAGAGGTAAGGAAACTGTGAAAATATATGACCAAGTTAAAGAGCTGACCTATGGATTCAGAGTTCAGAATGTTTACCAGAAATCTCTGCTGCAGGACAGGTTTGCCATTGGAGGGACAACAGGGAGTGATGGGAAAAAGCTATTGCCCATGGGTGGCAGTTAAGAGGCTATCCTCTTCGTGTTCCTGGCCATTACCCCCAGCCCACTCACCATGAAGGGCAGAGATCATAGATTTAAAAAGGGGCACCTGAATGGCTCAGCTGGTCAAGTGTTCAACTCAATTTTGGCTCGGGTTGTGATCTCACAGCTTGTGAGTTTGAGCCCCACATGGGGCTCCATGCTGACAGTGTGGAAGTTGCTTGGAATTCTCTCTCCCTCTCCCCCTCTGTCTTTCTGCCCCTCCCCTGCTTGCATTCTCTCTCTTTCTCAAAGTAAATAATTTTGTTAAAACATAAAATAATAAGTCACTAGGAAAGTATTGTGAAGGAAAGAATATTATCCAATGTGTTTCCCCCTGTTTTACACTTAGCTCACAGAACCATTTGGAAATACACATCATGGAGTTCTAGAAAATATATAATAATGTGGCTGATTTTTACAAAATGGAGGGTTCTTTCCTTTTTTTTTTTAATTTACTTATTTAAATTCAAGTTAGTTAGCATACAGCATAGTTGCAGGAGTAGAACCCAGTGATTCATCTCTTACATATAACACTCTGTGCTCATCCCAATAAGTACCCTCCTTAATGCCCATCACCCCTCTAACCCATCCCCTCACCCACCTTCCCTCCAGCAATCCTCACTTTGTTCTCTGTATTCAAGAGTTTCTTATGCTTTGCCTTCCTCTATGTTTTTATCTTATTTTTCCTTCACTTCCCCTATGTTCATCTGTTGTATTTCTTAAATTTCACATATGAGTGAAATCATATGATATTTGTCTTTTCCTGACTGACTTATTTCACTTAGCATAATACATTCTAGTTCCATCCATGTTGTTGCAAATGTCAAGATTTCATTCTTTTTGATCATCAAATAGTATTCCATTGTATACATATATCATATCTTCTTTATCCATTCATCCATCGTGGATATTTGGGCTCTTTTCATAATTTGGCTACCGTTGATAATGCTGTAATAACATTGGGGTGCATGTGTCCCTTTGAAGCAGCATTTTTGTATCCTTTGGATAAATACCTAGTAGTACAATTACTGGGTCATATGGTAGTTCTAATTTTAGTTTTCTGAGGACTCTCCATACTGTTTTCCAGAGTGGCTGCAACAGTTTGCAATCCCACCAGCAGTGCAAAAGAGATCCTTTTTCTCTGCATCCTCGCCAACATCTATTGTTTCCTGAGTTGTTAAATTTTAGCCTTTCTGATGGTGTGAGGTGGTATCTAATTGTGGTTTTGATTTATATTTCTCTGATGATCAGTGATGTTGAGCATCTTTTCATATGTCTGTTAGCCATCTACAAGTCTTCTTTGGAAAAGTGTCTATCCATGTCTTCTGCCCACTTCTTCACTGGATTATTTGTTTTTTGGGTGTTGAGTTTGATAAGTTCTTTATAGGTTTGGATACTAATTTATCCAAAAGGCATTTATCTGATGTGTCATTTGCAAATATCTTCTCATAAGTTCTATTCCTATAGCTGAGCCAATATTCAAAAGAGGTCCTTGTATATGTAAATGAAAAGCCCAACCTATGGAAGTAGTTGATATAGGACTCTTAGCTGGTCAAGAGTTAGAGTCCCACATAAAAGAGCAGTTTAGCCCTTCATTCATTCACAAATATTGCTCACACACCTCCATGTGCTAGGCACATGTTTCATGTGCTGGGTCACTCTTGGTGCCTACTCTTTAGATGGGGGTTGGGGGGGGTAGATCTAGTGGCAAACAAAAAGTAATTAATTAATTAATTAATCCAGATAATGACAAGTGCTGCAAAGAGAATAAAGCAGGAAGAGAGCTGGGGGATGAAATTGAAAAGGTAGGTCCAGATCAAATAGATCCTCATGGACCTTGGTCAGACTTCACATTTAGTGTAAACACCATGGTGAACACTGGAAGGTTTTAAGCAAGGGAATAAGCTGCTCTGATTACATTTTCGAAGGCCATTCTGGATGTTTTGTGGGTAATGTTCAACAGTTGGGAAAGCATGTAAGCTAGGAACCAGGGAGGGGCCTCCTAAGTGGGCCTGGTTGAAAGATGTTCAAAGGGGTACCAGTGTTGGTGATAGACAAGGAAACAAACTAAGGACAGATTTTTAGAGGCAGAGCCAGTGGGACTTGATGATGTATTGGCTATGAGAAGAGAGAACAAAAGAGGAATCAAGAATAATACTTCATCTTTTTTTTTTTTTTTTTTTTTTACTTCAGCCATAGCCAGTAAGTCAGAAAACCCTGATGAGTAAGTTGGAAGGAGGCAGGAGGAAGCAGATATACAAACAGATTCATAATGTCAGGAAACAGCCCAAACCTAAGAGCCCAGAGACAGGGTTAAAAAAAATCTGAACATGCAGCGTTAAATCCCAGGATCCCAGTGGATGTTAAACAGAGCAATGGAACTTCAGGGACTGAGTTCAAGCCTAAATAATCAGCAGCATTTTCAGAGTACAGATAGATTTGCATCTGCAGTGATGTGCTAGAGGCAAAGCATCAGCCTAGAATGATTTCCTAGAAGGAAAATATAAGACTCCTTCACCTATAGTCAAAGAAGCAAATCCAAAACACAAATTATATTTGAGATGGGACCAGATATGTTTGAAATGGGAATATTGAATAGAATCATATAAGTAAAAATGGGAACAAACAACTTGTACTTGTCTTAACCAAGGAATGAAATGGTGATGAACTGGGCTTCTCAGGATGATGCTAATACAGTGAACATTCATAACCAGAAAATGCTGACTTTTGTGCATTTCCTTTGTCCCACACATGCACCAAGCAGAATACTTGCAATATCACATTAGTGTCTCACTAGGACACAGCTGCCACTGACAAACGGAGAGCAAAATAAAGACGATGGCCTAGGGAGCCCCACTGTCTAAGTTCCAATCCCAGTGCTGCCACTTGGTAGCCATGTGACCTTGGGAAGGTGACATCATCTCTTTGTGTCTGAATTTCTCTGTTCATTTGAAAGGACAATGGTGGCTACATCATAGGGCTTCTGGAAGGGCTAAATGAGTTCATGTATGTAAAAGGCTTAGAGCAATGCTTAGCACAGAGTGATATGGGATTTGTGAGAATGACTACTGCTAGCTTCCCTCTTTTACAGAGAAAGAATTAGACACTGAGAGATGTTCACGTAACTTGTGTAAATCACACAGCTGAAATGTGACAAAGTCAAAGTGTTAATCCACACCTCCCCTTCCAACCCAGTGTGCTAAACCACTGTCATATGCCAGATAGGTCACAGTGGCCAGCTGTGACTAGTCTCCAAACGTGGAACTCACTGAGTCGTGCCTCCAGTATTCACACCCTTGAGCAGTCCATTCCCATGCTGCATCTAGGCTAGCTCTGTGATTCGATTTAGCCGAGGGAAGGTAGCAGAAGGTAGCAGATGCTGTGCCTGTTCAAGACCTAATCCTTAAAAGGACCTGACAGCTTCTGCTTGTGTGCTCTTGGGAGCCCTGAGCTTCTGTGGATTAAGTCTGATCCATGGAGACAGAGGGAAAATCCACATGGAGATACCACATGGAAAGAAAAGAGACTCAGACATTCCTGTGTGCCAGCTGAGCCCAACTTTCTAGCCAATCCTGTCAGGCAGGCACCAGACATTTTAGTAAATCTGTCTTGAACATTCTAGCCCCAGACACCCTCTGAGCACAGCCCCAAGCAGAAACAGCAAAAGAACTATCCAGCTAAACTTCTGCACAGAGGTGACCACTGTCAAATTAATTAAATAAGAGGCCATTAGACTTAGGTGGCTTTAATGCCTTAGTTACCTGCAAGAGCAAACCAAAATCTAAATCCTCTAATGCCTCAAGGTTAAAAAATAAAAACCTAAGGACAACCAATCACAAATAGCCAGCTACTCTTTCTCAAATAAGGTGACCACTGAAACTACAGTCATTCAAATGACTCTTGCTTTGCTTCTGAGCCTTCTCCTAACCCCTTCCAATATGGCACTGCCCTATTCAAATTGACGTTTGCTCAAATAACCTCTTAAAATGTCTGATATGCCACAGTTTTCTTTTTTAACACGGCTAGTTTATCATTTTAAGCCTCTTTGTGTAGGGCTATTTTCTTTTAATAAGGCATCCACAACTGAGACACTGCCCTATGAGGAAAAGATCTACAGAGGACAAAACAATGTTAGCAACATGAACCTGAAACCCAGAAAGGCCATTCCACCCCAAAAGCAAACTATATAGAAGGTAGCAGCCCATGCTTCTGGATCTAACCACCCAAGTTCAACAGCACCCATGTGCTTTGCCACTTACCAGCTGAATAAGTTACTCAGTATTTCACTGACTCATTCTGTTCTCTGTATGATGGGGATGCCACCTGTCCCATAGCACTGTAGTCATGATTTAATGATCTAATCCCTATTAATGAGCTTAGAATCATGCCTGGCACCTTGTAAGAAATCGACAGAAGATTTATCACTGCTATTTTTTAATATTAAAAATATTATAATTACTCTAGAAGTACTTAATTTGGCCAGTGCAAGGAACACATGAAATCTTCAGTCCTAGTTTCCACCTTCTCCAAGAATAACATCACTGGAAACTTGTATCACTTTCCTTGGCTTTAGGCAATGCTAGTGCACCATACTGTAATGATCTATTAAGAGAGTTTGACAATGCCAACAGAAATTAATAAAGAGAAGAGTAGAGTACAACCTATCTCATACTGGTCTGGAAGCATATTGACATCTCAGGCTACTACTGTAAAATGTCATTGAGAAATGTATCGTGGCAGCGTGTTTTTCCCCAAAGGAAAAGTCATCTATAGCTCAGATGCAAAATGTGATGTGGCTCCTTCCGTTAAAAATTTTAAAGCCCCATTCCACTCCATAATAGCAGAAGACTATTGAGCTCCCAGAAGTACTGCAGCAGCCAAAGGAAACGCAGGTGCGTGTCCTGAGCCTGTGCATTACAGCGAGAACCAGCTGCATGCATAGTCACTATTGTGATGAACAGATAAGGGAGGTGCAATGTCTGCCTTACAAATAAAGGTAGTTTCTAATGAGTACTTTAGGCAAATGTTAAATCAAGAATAAGGCGTCAGGGCACCTGGGTGACTCAGTTGTTTGGGCGAACAACTTCAGCTCAGGTCATGATCCCACGGTGATCCATGGGTTCAAGCCTCACATCAGGCTTTGTGCTGACAGCTCAGAGCCTGGAGCCTGCTTCAGATTCTGTGTCTCCCTCTTTCTCTCTTTCTGCTTCACCCCCATTTGCACTCTATCAAAAATAAATAAACATTAAAAAAAAAAAAGAATAAAGCCCCTAAGATAAGAACTAGACACTCCAATAGAGATCAGATCTCAAGAGATCTTCACTTTGGTGGCGTGGAGCCAAGCACTGATATTTGGGCCTGTTATATATCCTGTATTGCTTCATCAAAGATGTTTCACCAATTTGAAATCACTCCTTGTTCTGGTACAATGCTCCCCTTCTGTCATCTGTGATCTATGGACTTCTGGAGTGCAGGCACCCTATCTCATTATCAGACCCTTGGGATCCTACTCTCCAGAGCCAGTAAAATGAAGGATACAGCCCACTTTCTGAATTCCTCCTTGAAGAACTTATTTATTTCTGCCTGAAAGTGCAACGAGGTACTTCAGGAGGCTGGTAATTACAGAAGGCAGCTGCAGTGAAGAAGCAGCAACCTCAGGCTGGAATTCAACAAACACTGAGGCCCTGGTGTGGGCAGGGCGATGTTAGGTACATGAAAGAATAACATGAAGACCAAAGAGACCAGAACCCCTACTTCACCTTTTATCCACAGAGCTTAGCATAGGGTATACAGCAGCTTTTCAACAAACGTTTGTAAAAGCAAATTAATCTTGCTACTAGCTCACAAGTCCATTTCCTTCTCCAGACTTCAGATGCCACCTCTTGTTTAAAAAATTAAAAATAAATAAATAAAAGCAGGTTAGAGCAGCACTTCTCAATCTTCAGTGTGCATAACAATTCCCTGGGGATCTTGTTAAAGTGCAGATCCTACTGCAGTAGGCTTGGAAGGGCCTGGAAATTGCATTTCTAGCAAGCGTCCAGCATCACTGGTCCACGGACCACACTTTGAATGGCAAGGAGTCAGGTGGTCTCTCGGGGAAATACTCTGGACACAACTGAGAGTCCTCCAACTCTGTGTGTGTTAAGTATGGAAAACATTAGTGGTCCTAAGTGTAGAAGGAAGAGGAAGAGAGGCAAAGGGGGATGGGAGTGGAGCCCAGGGTGGATCCGGGAGGTTAGTAGAGGCTTCTCCCCAGAGCCTGCAGGAAAAGCCCGCTCTTTTGTCACAATACACAAAGCTTTTGGTGTCTGTAAAAAGAATCAGCGATAATTTTGCTGGCTCGGAAGGCACTGTCTCTTAATGATTCTTCCTGTTTTTCTCAGTCCAATCCAAGAGAATGAGAAAACAGACCTAGTGAAGGTCAACTGAGGTCAGAGAGGTCCCCCGGAGAGGGGCTGCTTTCAGCCCACACTTGAGGGACAGGAGGCATCAGAGGCCCACCTCCAGCCCTGTCTGGTTCTACTCTTACACTCTGATGAATCCAGCTCAACACAGAGTAACAGGGTAACAAAGGACCCAAGATGGATAGGCGGGGGAGCTCTGTATCAAGTCAACTGCGTTCAAGGCCACATTCATAACAACTGCTGCGTGTAGCAATATGCCAGATTCCCCAGATGATACCAAGATACAACAAGGTCAAGGCCCACTAGGTGCTTACACTCTAATAGAAAAGGGATGATACACTCACAAGAAGACAGACTGCAATGCAGAATGCAATCAGAATGTACACAAGAGATGCATAAGTAGTACAGACAGTTAGAGCAGCAAGAGATCAAATTCCCTGAAAGGGACCAAGGAAAACTTCATGGAGAAGGGAACATCTGAAAGATGGGTACTGGCTCATCAAGTAAAGATGGAAATGAAGGTATTCCGGAGAGGGAAAAGTGGGAGAGAAGGCACAGAGGGGCAGGAAAGTACATGCTCAGCGTGGAATCCAGTGTGACAGAAACTTGCAGGAGAACAGCCTTGTGGGGGCCACTGGGAGGCCAAGCAAGGACTTTCATCTTTAGCACCTTTCCCATCCTAGGGTTTGATAGAGGTCCCATATGCACACACACACTTTTCTGGACTGTTTTTAGAATCATACCTGCAAAAATGGCACCGAGATCATTCATGGCAACTCACCAATTTTTTACTGAACCCCTAATATGTATGAAGCACTATACGAGGCACTGGAAGTACAAGAGAGGGCTAAGACAGACAAGTTCCCAAAAGCCAAACAATAAGAAATATGACATGTAGAAAGAACGTGGGACCTGAAATCAGAGTCCTGGGTGCAAATCCTAACTGTGCACTGTGAATGAAAGACATCACATCCGTGTTTTCCACCTCCCTGGCGGGGGTAGGGAGGGTTGGGGGAGGCTAATTATTCCCATTGCACTGCATTGTTGTAGAATGTAATCTCTGGGGTAAGGACTTCATACTGTGTGGGGCACGCTGTAGACATTCATTGCTTGTTTGCTCTGTACTCAGCCATAAAGAAAGGAGGCTGGAATAACTCATCATCAGGGTCCCTTTCAGCTCTAATATTCTGCTTCAGCAGTTCTAAAACTCTGCGGCACCATACCCACTGACCAGGGCCCTGGCACACCCCACCAAGTGAGGTTCTGCCCCTCCCTGGGCGAGAAGCCTCCCCCAGAGTGGCCTGACATGAGGCCAGTGGATCAGGCAGACATTAATCAAGCTGCTGCCCTCACTGGACATGGCGCCGGCAGGCCAGGCAGCGTTCTGGCTGCTGAGCCGTCCCTATTGCCTTCCTCACCACTCCACCGACCCGTTGCCATGGCAGTGAACCCCAAGAGACAGCTAGGAGTGGCCAGAATCGAAGAGGAAGGTTCTGTTCTTCTGAATCAGTCTGACTCCATCTTGGTTGATTTCAGGGTCCCAGAGTGACAAATAAGAACAATGTAAGCTGAGGGGCACCTGGGTGGCTCTGTCAGTTAAGAATCCAACTTCAGCTCAAGTCATGATCTCACGGTTGGTGGGTTGGAGCCCCGCGTCGGGCTCTGAGCTGACAGCCAGCTCAGAACCTGGAGACTGTTTCAAATTCTGTGTCTCCCTCTCTCTGACCCTCCCCTACTCACACTGTCTCTCTCTCTCTCAGAAATAAGTAAAACATTAAAACAAACAAACAAACAACAACAACAAAGTATCCAACTTCAGCTGGGGTCATGATCCCACAGTCCGTGGGTTCAAGCCCCGTGTCAGGCTCTGTGCTGAAGGCTCAGAACGTGGAGCCTGCCTCAGTTTCTGTGTCTTCCTCTCTCTCTCTGTCCCTCCCCCACTCAAGCTCTCTCTCTCTCAAAAATAAATAAAAATTTAAAAAATTTGTTTAAAAAGAACAATGCAAACAGTGCTTTTTCAATGCTAGATACTATGTTAAGTGCTTTTCATCAACTACCTCATTTCCTACCACGGCACCGTGAAATAAGCATCCTTACCCTCACATGGCAAAACAGGAAACCGAGGTTCAGTGAGATGAGCACCAATGTCACACGGGTGGTCCTAATGAGGCCAGGACACAATTGTGCCCCCCACTCTCATCCCTATGTGATATTCCAAGGGCTCTATGCATTTCCATATGCCACCGTCTTCCCAGCCACCTGAGTCTCTACAAGAGCTGTTACCTTTGTCCCCCCATTGCCTGAATGTTCCTGAGCGCTCGAGGGAGCAGCTGCAAGAACTGGGGCTGAGTCCTTCTTAGGGCCCCAAGGATTCCTCAGGGACCAAGCCAGGACTCACTGACAACAAACTACTCAGCTGCCAAAAAACAAAGTTCTGGAATTTCTTAATGCAATCCCAATTTCAAATATTCAGCCTGTTTTTCTTCCCCCCCAAAATGAAAATTCCAACATTTTGGCTTCCACTTTAATTCATCTTCCAAATGATCTCTTACGTCTGGAAGCCCTGAAATGTTTGATAACATCTGTCGGACCCTGTCACAACACTCCATTCTAAAAAGCCAGGTCCCCGTATTTAGGCACAAGGTGGCGACCTTTAGTTCTGGCTTTAGCTGCAGGGCTCTGGCCAGACTAGAGGGGCCACCTCCAAGACACCCAAGGAAATTAACCCTCTCCGTAAACTCAGAAGCTGGGAAACTCACTGAGAGAAGAGCTTGGATTTCCCTCTCTGCCTCCAGTATAGCTATTGGACCTATTGAGTCCAAACACTGGGAACCCAGGACATGGGAAAATCCAGCTGGCTTCATGGCTCCAGACATCTGGATTCCCTAGTCCTGCTGAGAGAGGAGCCAGCGGGCGCAAGGAGGCTTGGGAAAGCATTTGCAGGGGCCTCTGCCAAGTTATCTCCCTCCTGAACAAACACATGTCCCACTATCTAGAGGTCAACAAAACCATGTTTATATATGCATAGACCATTCCGTTGATTAATTCATTAACTCCCTAGGTGGCCTTTGGTCGCTAAAGACCTCACCCCTTGGGATCTCAGTTTCCTTATCTATAAAATGTAAGAATTAGACAAGTTGATTTCTAAAGCTTCTTCCTGCTCAAATATTTCTACAATTCTACTCTAAGAGTACAGGAAGAACACAGGGCGTGTTTCTGGTGTTGGCTCTGCTGTGCTGGCATGGGCAAGTCTTCCCCATCTCTGAGCCCCAGTTGCCTCAAGTCATCAGATCAAGAGGTAGAAAAGATGACCTCACAGTGCTCCACAGCTCTGACAGGTCAGAATACAGAAGATGTCAATCGCGCACTTGTAGAACTGACACCACCTCAGCACCACCACTGGCACCGCTGGTGCAAGTCACCCTCACCTCCCATCCAGACCAGTGCAACAGCCTCCCAGCTGGTCCAGCAACATTCATTGCCTCCTCCCCATCCATTCTCTGAGGCATCCAGAGTGATGTTTCTTTTCAAAACACAAATCTGATCCTATTAGCCCCCTGCTGATGTGGATCCCACCCCCCACACCCCCACTGCTTTTAGGGTAAAGAACAAAAGCCCCAGTGCAGCCTGCAGGACCCACAGAGCTACCCCCACCAACCCCTAGACATCATCTCACATCACCACACTCCTGCACAAGCCACCTGGCTTTTTATCTCCCTGATGAACAAGGCTCCCAGCCCCGGAGACTTTGCTCATGCTCTTCCTTTGCCTAGAATGCCAGTTTGCTTCCTCTCTCTTTCTCACTCTATTCTACCACTATGGAGTTTCTTCTCCTCCCTTAGAGCCCACTTCAAGCTCTCCCCACCCCCCACCAATCCCCATCCAGGAGTCCTCCAGGACTATTCAGGCTAGCTCAGAATGCTTACTAGATTCTCCTGGGAGCCCATACCCCCTCCTCCGCAGCTCTCCTACCCATTCCCACGCGCGTGTTCACTGATGAGGTTGTTTGTTTTCTCTCACCCTGTGATTGATTTACACTCAATAAATATTCCCAAGATGGGTGGATGGAGCGGGTATTCTGCCCTTAGGAAGCCCCTGGGCAGTGGATGGCATCTCTTCCAGCAAACCCTGGCAGAGACCAAGGCTACGCTGGCTCTGATCTAAGTCTTTGAGGCTCCTGAGGAGACATCCTGCTGACAGCTGGGAAACTTTGCCCAAGGCAAGCTTGTGACTTCAAGTCAACTGTGGGCTATGCTCAGAGTTCATCCCAGCAGAGGGTGCTCAGAAGTCCACCCCAGAGACCCCGGGTGCTGGCTGCCCTCCCAGCCAGCAGGCAGACAGAGGAGTAGCTCCAGAGCCTCAGTCAGCCTCAGGGGAGGCAGGGGAGAGCGGGAGCCAGAGTTCTGGTGCCAAAGGCAAGATGACTAGATAGATTCCTTGTTCTCTGGAAATGTCTAAAGTACTTTCCCCCCACATCCTTCCACCAACTGTCTCGCTACTGACCATTCAAATGGGAAAGCAGCCCCCTACTCCGAGAAGCCTTCTTACACCTCCCTACTGGACTAAGGGCCCGATGCCTGAATCTCTACACCCCAGGCATCCCTTTAGCTTTGTACTCAATACATTACACTGAAAGTATGTTTCTGAAGTCTGCCTGAGGGAAGGAACCTAGTCCTTTTCATCTTTGATCACCAGCACCAGTGCCCAGAACACAGCCAACTCTTGGAAAAACTCCGTCATTGCACAGATGAAGACACTAAGACCCTGAGAAAAAGGTGACACTTCTGCAAGGTCACACAACGTGTCACTCACTAGCAGAGCCAGGAATACAAGCTAGGTCACCTACTTCAATTTGCCATCTTTATCTTTTGCCTCCCTGGCTCCAGAGGGATGGGCCCTATGTATGATTTTAGGGACCAGGGCCTCCAAAGACTTGGGATGGGAGCATCCTGAAAGCAAGACCCCTGGACTCTCCCATGTGAAGAGCAGCGACAGCCTGTTCTGTCCCCTGCCCACCAGCTAGAAAGGCTGACCCCACTCAAGACTCGGAGTAATGGAAAAGCCAACTTCAGTTCCAGTAGGTAGTGAGCACACTGTGGCAATTTCTCCCTTCTCTGCATGCATAACATCCACTATCCAGGACACAAAGATTTCTGGTTCCCCCTCCACTCCCCTATCTCCAATCAGGCGTCTCCTAAGAATCAGTTGGCATCTACCAAACATCCCCATACTGTAAGCTTCCTGAGAGCAAGGAAACTTATTTTAGGTTTGAATCATAGAACATATTATCGGAAAAGGCCTTTTGGGCTCACCTAGTTCCACCTTTTTTCTATGTCTGTACCTAGGAAATGGGGTCAAGAGGGCAAAAGTGACTTGCCCAGTCACACATTCACTGTGTGAATGAACGACCGACAGAACCAGGCTCTGAGCCTGCCCCTCTGTGTCCCAGCAGGTCTCTGTCCTCTACTTCACAGGACCCCAGCTCTGACAAGCAGCTTTGCGGAATTTCCCTCCAGGCTTGAGAGCAGAGAGGGTGCCTGTGAAGTTTTGCTCACTGACGGGGGAGAACATGTTAAGATTCAAACCGCAAATCTGATTGCATCCTTTCCCTGCTGAAAAGGCTTCTGTGTTTCCCACTCCCCTTCAGATGAAGTTCATCCTTCTTGGCGTGACCAGCTCACAGAGCCACTGGATCCAGTCGTCTCTCCAGCCACAGGCCCCTGGTACTCAGAGCTATAGTCCCAACTCAACCCTCCTCAACAATACTCACACCTCTTCACCTGGCCAACTCCTGTCCATCCTTCAGCTGTGTGCCCATCTTCCTCCACCAGGGAGCTGGCCCCCTTGCTCTCCCACCCCTCCCCCCAGCTCCCTGTATTTTTGGAACTGCATTCAGCTCACTACATTTGCTCATCATCTTTGCACCGCACCCAACTATAAACTCCCCAGGGACTGAGATCCCAGAAATGCAGATCTCATCACTGCATTTCCACAGACAAGCTCTGTCCTCAGCACCAAGAAGGCCTTCAACAGATATGAGTGCTTTGATTGGCAAGTGGAGACCACTCCCCTTCAGTGGTCTTGCTCCTAGACTCAGTGTAACTGTGGGAGGCCACTGAGCATGGACCCAGAGGACAGCTCCAGCTAAAGCAGGGACAGCAATGGGGTGGAAGCAGATCACAGAGAAAGCACTAACAATCTGGCCAAGAAGAGTCTCCGTCCAAGGCAGCTGATATTCCTGTCTCTGTATCAGTCCAGGATGCATGTGGAGGGGGAAGTCTTCATCTACCTCTGATCCCTGGCTGCTACTTCCTGAGCCTCAGGGACTCAGGGACAGGCGGGCAGGCGAGCGGGCAGTGGGGCAGCCACACGCTTCCACCCCCAGCACGTATCCTGTCTCTGCCTCTTCTGGCAGGATGTTATTGCAGAGGCCTGGGCTGTTATTGTCAGGAGATGGGCTTTCCTGAGCTCATTAAAGGGCCTCTGTCCTTTCTCCTGGACCAACCCCCCCTTTCCTCTGTCCACATCAACATTGAGAGAAAGAGGCCCAGGGGCAACTCCAGGTGGAACATGGCAGCTGCTTATCCCTCCGCTTGTCTGGCCGGGCACCATGATCACAGATGGTGATGGTTGCCATTGGGATGCCCTTGTGTGTCAGGCAGTGCTAGGCATTGATGGCCTTTGTCTAATTCAACCCTTGCAACAATGATGTAAAATAGACACTATTCTCAGCTTTACACTAGAATGAGCTGGGGCTCAGAGACGTTAAATGATGTGCCCAAGGCCACACAGCAAGAAGAAAACAGAGCAGCAATTCAAATCCAGATCTTCCTAACCCCAGCACCCATTTTCTCTGGCTCCATTCCCTTGCTGCCTACATGGCTCATGAGCTAGTTTCTGTTCTAAGTGAAGAACTCAGTGAAGGAAGGGGGGAGAGGTCTTCCCAGGAGTCAGCATTTCCCTACAGGGAATCTAGAGGTCACAGGATCTTCCCTCATCCCTGGGAAAGAGCTGCAACTAAGATGGATAACAAGATAACTCCCATCTTGTGTTTTCTCAGGCCTTAACCAAATCCAAGCACTTCCACCCCTGGAGGAGAAAGGTTCCCCATCACTCGTGGACAAGGCAGAAGAGGGATAAGGATGATCACAGACAGAGAATAATAATGAGTATAATTTCTCTTGAGTGATGTTGTGTCGCAAAGAACAGGAGTGTGGTAGTCAAAAGCTCTGGCTTTTTCTGTGTCTTACTATCACTAACTGGGTGATCCTTGTACTTCACACCTTCCAGAACCTCATTTTCCTCATCTGGGAGCTATGATATTAGACAACCACCCCCACCACACAGGGTACATCCTAAGAATCCAATGATTCCATGTGCATGAAAGTGCCTTATACAGTGAAACACAAAACTGTTTCAATTATGTTTTCTTTCTTTTTTCTGTTTGAGTAACAACTTAGAGTAGCAGCTTTGGGGCCAAACCTGGGTTCAAATCTCAGTTCTACTAGTTACTACTTATGTGATCATGGATGAGTGTTTTAGAGACTCTATACCTCCGTTTCTCAGTATGAAGAAAGAACGATAATACCTGCGTCACGGGCTTGCAGAAAGGATGAAGCACATCGACATATAAAGCACTTAGCCCAGTGCCTGGAGCTCAAGCTCTCCGTAAATGGCAGCTGCTGCTTGAATACAAGTCATGTTATTGTTACTGTTCCTATTACTGCTCTGATTATTCTGCGGAAGTTGTATTTGCAGTCCTGCTGCACAGAGGAGCAGATGTGGGGCAAGGAGGCAGCCCAGCCCCACCTGCTCAACAGCAAGGAGCTTTCTTGGCTCCAACACCCAGCAGCTAGAGCCATACAGTGTGAGCAATAGAATTAACACCTGCCTGCCATGGAATATAACAGAGACAGAGACAGACAGGGAGAGGCAAGGAGATCATGAGAGAAGCACAAAAGAAGCGCTTGGAATAAAGACATCGTGAAAACAGCCTTGTTTTCAAAAAACAAACAAACAAGTTTGTTCTTTCAAAAAAAAAAAAAACAACAAACCCGGCCCTGCCTGGAATGGCCTTCTCTTTAACCCTAGAGAGAAGTCTCTCAGACACTAAATCGATGCCTACGGTACTGTACAAGGTCCTTTATCTGCATTATCTCCTTTAACCACATCCCTAGGAGGTATAAACTGTTATGATTCCCAGTTTACAAAGAAGGAAATCAATGTTGAAAGATTTAGTGACTTGCCCAAAGTCAGACACTTAAACCCCAAAGTGACTCTAGAGTCAGCTTTCTTTAATACTCAGACCACATCTAAATAAAGGCCAGTGCCACCACTTACTGACTAGTGACTTTGGGAAAGGACTTCACTTTTACTGAGTTTTCATTCTCCTTTCCTGTGATATGGGTACAGATAAAGCCCATCTTGCTGCACTGTGTGGCCTATGGCCCAACCTAACAGGTGCCTGGTGAGTGACATCCTTCCTGTCACATCCATTTTTTTTTTTTTTTGCAAACCCACTTGACCATAAGAATTATTTGACATACTTCATAAAATTACAGATTCCCGAGGCCTGCCGCAGACCTACTGCATCAGAATCCTTAGGGAAGTTTCCTAGGAATCTGTAAAAAAAAAAAAAAAAAAATGCTCCCCATGATCCTTATAACGAGTTAGGTCTAATACTCAGTGGGCCAGTGCTGACCACACATTAGAATCACTTAAGGAACATTTGAAAAATCCCAGTACCAAATCCTATCCCAGATCTATTCACTTCGAGTCTATGGTTGTGCTCCAACCAGGCATCAGGACTTTTTATAAGCTCCCAGGGGACTCTAAGAGACAGCCAGCCCAAGCCAGTGCTGTTCACAAGAACATTCTACAATGATGGAAATGTCCTATATCTGCCCTGTCCAATCTGACAGATACTAGCGATGTGTGGCTGTGAAGAACTTGAAACATGGCTAGTGCAGCTGAAGAACTGAAATATTAATTTTACTTAATTTCAAATAATATACACTTAAATTCAAACAGCCACAGGTGGCTACCGGCTACCTTACTGCAGCATGCCATTCCAGTCCTGCAAGTGAGCACTGTCCCCTCTGGGAAACAGGCAAGGGCTGGGGAATGGAAAGAAGAAGCGTCCCCTTCCCACTTTGTAAAAAGGTGGGGGGGGGGGCCTTTTTGAAACATTTCCTTGGAAATCAAAATGTTTTCATGGGATCCAAGACAATAATTGGTCCCAGTGGTCTGTTCCATTTGGTAAGTCTCCCACCTGGCCCCTTTCTTGGCTCATCTGCAGAAGGAAAACAGCCACCTCCAGGCTTCCAAAGAGAGCCTTGAAGTTGCAGGAAAAGCCAGGGGGTGGGATCAGGAGGCTAGCTTCTATTTTAAAGATGTTTTCCTTTTTAGAATAAGCTCCATCCTCTGATGGTGCTGACAGGGCAAAGGTTGTGACTGACATTGTGTTGTTGGACATTAAACAGCCTCTGAGGTCAGCCGGCAGCTGGTGGGCACGTCCTGACAAACGGTTCTTAATCAGACTCACCCCTGCTCCTGGGAAGCGTGAGGCCCCCAGGGGGGCAGGGGGCAGGGGAGGCCAGCTGCTGCCGGTGATCACCAGTTGACTTCCCCATCCCCCTTCAGACTCTCTGCCCCTGCGTGTCACTTCGCCCCCCACCCTGCCGTGATGGATGTTTGTGAATTGAGTGGATCTACAGGCAGGAGATGCAGGGACCAGACCACCCGGGCAACAACACAGGAAGTTCCATTGGGTTTCTTCTCCCTGGTGTGAGCTCACTCCCAAATGACAAGATGTGATTTCCAACCAAATGTTTTCTGACAGTCACCACACTTATTGGTTTTCTCTCCCCAGAGATTATTCAGTGGGTCTTTCAAGAGGGTCGTCTTACCCCAGCTCCATTAGGGCATGGGACCTCAAGACCTGAGTCTAGGGTCAGGGAGGTAATATAGACCTTTCCTGGAGGAAATGCTGGGCCTGGCCGTGTCTCTTCACCCTTAAAATGGGAACAATAACATCCACTTCACACAGTGGTTGGAAAAACAAAGCCAGATGATGATTTATAAATCCAAGTGGCAGCAGGTACCCAAGTATTTTTTAAATCTGAGCTTTCCTGACCCCCATTCCTTAGGATTTCTTAATCTTCACCTTATCCTTACCCTAAATTTCCTCTTAATAATTGCAGTGCCCTGGTCTATGAATTTTGACCCCTGTAGGTTTGGTACCCTAAGAAAATGCCCAATAAAACCCTAACAATCCCCAAGCTCCAGTGGGCCACACTATGGGATTCCCCACCTGGATTCCCAGGTCAACCTTTCCAGGGCTATTATCTCCACAAATCTTTTCTTTCTTAACGTTTCTTTATTTATTTTGAGAAAGAGAGAGCCCAAGCAGGGGAGGAGCAGAGAGAGGAAGAGAGAGAGAATCCCAAGCAGGTTCTGCACTGTCAGCACAGAGCCTGATGTGGGGCTTGAACTCACGAACTCTGAGCCAAAATCAAGAGTCAGATGCCCGATCCACTGAGCCACCCAGGAGCCCCCTCTGCAAATTTTTAGTTCAACTCAACAAATATTTGCTGTGTGTTTTCCCGGATGAGCACTCGTACATGGAGTGGGACAGGGCTTCGGCATAAAATCAGTAAGACATGGGGCGCCTGGGTGGCTTAGTCGGTTAAGCGTCCGACTTTCGCTTAGGTCATGATCTCGCGGTTCGTGGGTTCGAGCCCCGAGTCGGGCTCTGTGCTGACTGCCAGCTCAGAGCCTGGAGCCTGTTTCAGTCTGTGACTCCCTCTCTCTCTGACCCTCCCCTGTTCACGCTGTCTCTCTCTCTCTCCTAGAAATAAATAAAACATTTTAAAAAATTTTTTTAAAAAATCAGTAAGACACCCTTGCTGTGTCTGGAATCCCAATCAGTGTTAACACACAACACCAGGGCATCTGACAAGTTTCAAAGCACTGTCCTAATAACTCTTAGGAGCCTCAAAATAGCCCTCTGAAAAGAACATGGACATTGTAACTTATAATTCCTGTATTCCAGGGGAGTCTGGGTGGCTCAGTCAGTTCCGTGTCAGACTCTTGATTTCAGCTCAGGTCATGATCTCACGGTTCGTGAGATCAAGCCCCAAATCGGGCTCTGCGCTGACATCATGGAATCTGCTTGAGATTCTCTCTCTCTCCCTCCCTCTCTGCCTGTCACCCACCCACTCTCTCTCTCCCTCAAAATAAATAAATAAGCTTTAAAATTCCTGTATTTCAGATGAGGAAGCTGAGGAAACTGCTCATGTTCACAAATAGTTGACAAAGACCAAGACTCACACTCAGGCTGGTTTTTACTTCAAATGATCCTGTGCATGCAAATCACTCAATATAGGAACTGAATGATTGATTAGTATTATTGTCCTCCAGATTCCATGTCCTTTCCCACAGGAGGGAAGCAGCTTGAATTTTAAAGACAACAGGCTAGAATTAGGCACGGACGCAGGTGTTCAGAGAAACCAGATAATCATATTGCCTCCATGTATGTTTTGAAGACCTTGGTTGTGAATGGGGGCTGGGAACACTTCATAGAGAGGGCAGGCTTGAGCTGGGTACAAAGGAAGGGCTAGACCTTGCCTGGGAAGGGGGAAGAGTGAGGGTTTTCCAGGCAGGGAGCTCCGTCAGATAAAAGGTTCCCAGTTCCAGAGTAAGCATGCACATTTCATCAGAGCATACAGCTCAGCCACAGGGCCAAGCACTGGAGATGCACCAATAAATTGAGATAAGGTCGCTGCCCCAGAGGTATTTACAGTAGCAAGGCTAACACTTGTTCTGAGGGGCTGTCAAGGAGGAAACCAAGGAAACTGCACAGCTCTGATGGAGACAGATACTGAAAGCCTTGAATGTCGGTCCAGGGAATTCCAGGTTTATCTTGAAAGCAGTGGGGTGGGAAGAGGACCCTTCTTCCCGTCCCTTTGTCTCAGTCTTGGCTTCTTGCTCAGGCCCCTGGACACAGCTCACAGTCCCTTTCATCTGTCCCCTCCATCATCCTGTGAACAATTTGGAAAGCCATAAGACAAGGACAATAAATCGTCCTTAGTGACACCCCTGCTCCCTCTCCCCCAGCCTTTGTCCCTCCCCTTTGTCTGGAGAGGGAGCCTCCCACCCTGCTCAGCCCCTCTTCCTCTAATCGCCTGCAAGTGGGCTTTATGGTTTCCATGGAAACCAGAAAGACCTAGCAGCCAGGGGTCCCTCACAAAGATACTGTTTGTGCCACCATTTGGGACAGAGGAGACAGTGTGAAAGTGAGAAAACAGCCTATAAATGCCTTCCCCACCATGCAGCCACCCAAGCTCTGGTCTGGGAGGAAAGAGGGACTGAACTTCTTTCTGCTTTCCACTTCAAAAGGGCTTTGCTGGGTTGAGTGCAAACCCAGCCTAGCATCACTAAAGGAACACACAAACACACTCACACTATATGCTCATATACGTACACACGCATGTAATACCTATGCTCGGACACACATACACACACACACACACGATCACATATATACATAATACATACAGTCACACAAACACACACATATACAGGCTCTCAAACACTCACACACGCAAACACATGCTCACCACCCCACCTTCACCAGTACAGCTGGGCTCAGTCCACTAAGAAAACACACCCCCAATAAGGGAATGACACTGTTCATTCCTCGCCTGTAAAAACCCTGCTGGGAACCTCCTAGAGCTGCTGCCATACCCTCAGTATCCCCCAGAACCCCGGATAAGACCTCAAGCCTCCTGGCCTTACAGCTTACAGACTGGAAACTTGCTTCTTGGTGTCTTAAAGGCCTGTGGCATCAGATGCTGTAGACCTGCAGTCTTTCCCGTCCCACCCCAGCAAAAGCCATCAATCCTGAGCAAAAGGACAAAGAATGGTGCAGAAGTGATAAATGAGCACAGAAGAGAAACATTTCATTTCCCATTTTGAGGGGTCCCAGCTTGGAGATCCAGATCCTAGGGAGCAAACTCACATCAGGGAGGGGTCCCCAGGTGTTAGCAATATTCAAATAGGTAACAAGATGAATAGGTAACAAGAGCCAGATTGTTCTCATCAGCCGCTACAAGGCAGTCCAGAAGTCTGGGGGACAGTTTGGTTGTTTCAGCTTAATTTTTTGGTAAATGAGGTAATCTAGGAATTAGTTCTCATTCAGCACAGTCTGCTTGGGAATCCAACTATGTCTGAGTACAAGGGAGTGGTTGCTGTTCATACCCATTAGCCCATTGGCCCAAGATCCTTGATTCATACCATTTGTTGGGCCCATCCAAAGTCACTGCTGAGTTCCTTCCCCACCTCTAGTTTGGATTAGTTCCCCGCTCTTCAGAGGAAAACTAAATGACCCTCCTCCCCTTCCACTGCCCAAGTGTCACCTAAGCAGGCAGAATAGAATGTCAGTCTGGTCCTCCTTCCATTTAAATGATTTTTCCAACACCAGGAGGGTTCCTTGCATAGTGGACCTAGGGTTCTGACTCTCCTAACCTCACTCTTGAACTGTTAATGTTGCCACAGGAAAGTTAGTGTAACTCTAAATTTCATCTGTAAATAATAAAAGAGCACCCTCTTCCAAGACTGTCCCAATGATGTTCACATAACACATGCTAAAGTGCTCAGCACAGTGTGTTCCATTCATGTTCCTTCTCTTCACCGTGCTGGATAAATGTGAAATGACATTAACTAAGCACTCTCTTGCCATATTTTTTTTATCTCAAGGAGACAACAGAGCTCATATGTGCCCATTAATGCCTTGTCTCTGTAAAGCAGTCCCTTCTTAGTCATGAAAATTAATTCGGAGCTAATCAATCTTGAGTACCTAATGTGTAGTCTCTGCACCAAGACCCAGCAAAAATGTAAAATGAGGAAAAAATGTCATCATCACTTACATAAAAATAATTTACTGAGCAATCTGACCTCCATGTACCAAGCCCTGCAGAAGGCAAGGGGATGAGCAAAACACCATAACTGCCAACCAGCTGCAGAGTACTGTGGCGGAGAAAATCTCAGCCCTGGATCCCATCCACCCAGACTTAAACCCCAGCAATCCCTTGCCAGCTGTCACTTCACATTTGACAGCCTATTCCAATCTTCTGAAACTCAATTTCTTTATCTGGAAAATGGAACTGGTCACAATAGCACCCCCACCTCCCAAAATTAAATGAGATAAATCCTATCAAATACTCTTCCAGCCCAGGCAATGTCTACCTCAGAAAGTGCACAATGAACTTTAACGGCTGCTATTATTATTATCAACCCACCCAGTTCTAGAATAATTAGATCACAAAATAGCACAGTAGAGCAGGGAAAGGGTGGTGCAGAGTCTGGCTGGATCCCTTTCTGGACCTTCATTACCTAAAACAAAATGGAGAGATGAGACTAGTGATCCTTCATCACTCAGTGACTTCAAGATGTGCTCGAGAACTAAGGGTCACAAGCAAACAAGAGAAACACACAATCTTGACCAAAAGCACCAGTCAAGGTCATCACACTCAGCTTGGTTCCCTGACAGCCACTTGTTTTCCGGAAATCTCCTTTTTTCCAAGTGCTCCTCCCTGTGCCTTCCCTTCCTCCCTGCCACATTCCTCCTCCTGGGGAAGCAGAAGTTCCTGAGTACCAGGGGGAAGGTCAGAGGTCTCCACCGGCCTGGCCAGGAGCCACCAAGGCTGCTTCCTGCCAGGAGTCTTCTGTGAACTACTGCCCACCCCAGGGAAACCCAAATAAAGTCACCTCCCCACTCAAGAGCATTTTGCCCTTTAAGGAAAGGTTGTGTTTGGAGCCCAAAACATATTTATGTCTTGATGAAGATTTCATCCAACCTTTTACGGACACAGTCTGCATCAAAGGGGCTCACCCAGGCCCATCTGCTACTTGCCTTTGCCTTCTTTGGCAGATCTGGCTTGGATACTGAATAAATTATAAAGGTGCTGAACTCTGCTGATGCCTTTTCTTTGTTCTTTCTTCCCTCCTTCTACCTCTTCCCTTCCATGGCCAACCACCCTTATGATCTAATTCCATTCTGTCTTTCCAAAGATGAGACTGGGGATAATTATTCAAAATGACCATCAAATGTGACTTAATACACTTCCACCTCAGGCAAGAAAAATTTAAAGAAGACACCAGATAAGCATTTGTGTGTCCAGAATTTTACAGAATTTGTTTTATCCTCACAAGAGCCTATGAGTAGTACAGTAACCATCCCCCAAGGCTGACACCTAGACACCTGAGGCTCAGGGCATTCATAACTTGCCCAAGGCCCTTGGTAGCTAGTGAGGACAGAGCTGATATTTGAACGCAGGTCTCTGTGAGTTGTATCCATTGCACCACACCACAAACGACTGAATAAAAGGATTTCCGGCATTGCCAAGAGATTGGCAGTGTCTGCAGGGAAAGACCAAAGTTTAGGGAATCTATCACACCCTGTAAGTTGTTCTCAAACTTCCTTCTTGTGGAAACCGTTCTGGGGCTGCCCATGGCTGAGGTGGTGGGCAGGATACCCTCACTCTAGGACATCTTTGATGGCAACAGTTAACCACATTTCAGCTTCCCCATCCAGAAAGGGGAGAGTACCTGATTTCCCAGAGATCTGGGGAATAGAAGGCAAGAGCATTTGAGATACTAGGTAAATTCCTGCCATTTCTTTAGATAGATAGGTAGAGAGAGAGAGATGATAAATAGATAGGAGTATGGATACAAGTAGAGAGATAAAGGTATGCAGACATATACAGACACAGAGTTTTCACGTCACAAGTTTTCATGCCAATTAGAAATAATATAGTGACACTCGGGAGCATGGTGTGGTGAAACCACCACAGATTTTTACACCTGATAAACATGGCTTTGAGCCCTACAGGACCATATACTGGCTACATGACATTAAGCAAATTGTCTAACATTTCTGAGCTTCAGTTTCCGCTTCTGCAAAACAGAAATGATAGTATCTGCCTTTACAAAGTTATTTAAAGGATGTGGGATTCATGCTGCAAAATATTTAACAATGCATTGAGAGTGTAGATGTTCAGCAAATTCCAGTATTATGGTTCCTATTTGAAGTAGTCATGCTGTTAAGATGCTCTCCAAAACATCTAACCATACACATCCCAGGCTGAATAGGGACCAAGAAACAGTCCACTTCTTCCATCCTTATCTCAAAGCAGAGATGTGGAGAACTCCCAAAGTCCAGGACAGGGTAAATAAAAGAAGGAGATTTTACCAGACAAAGAGCAGATTCTCTGGCCTTCTGGGAATGGTCCTCAGCCTTAAAGCCCTTCACTGACCACCCAGGCTTACAGAAGAACATCCAAACCCCCAGCATGACTCACAGAGCCTCTAACCCCCCTCCAGTTGGTCTGTTCTCCCACTCACACACCTCCAACCAGATGTTCAGTCCACCATTCCCCAAATACAGCATTCCATGGCTTTGATCATGCCGCTTCTAGGGTCCAAAGCATCTTCCTCGCTCTCCGCCTAAGGAAACTTGTCATCATTAGGAGCCCAGCCCAAATTCCTCAGGAACTACCATCATTAGGAGCCCAACCTAAATCCAGCAGGAATTACCCCCACCTTCTCTATGACTCCATCACACTTCCTACTGAAAGGAGGAAAAGAGGGGTCTGGAGGCATTGGGAGAGCCATACTTGCTGAGTGCCTACTATTTGTCAAGCACTGGCTACTCCACACACTTTATATGGTTACTCCTTCAAGCAACCACATGAGCTAAGTCATTATCTCCACTTTGCATATGGGAAAATGAGTTTACAAGGCCTAAGACATAGCCCCAAGATTGAAAGACCCTAAAGCCCCTTCCTCCTACTTCCTGTATCCCATTGACACACAGTTAAGCATAAGCCTGTCTGTCTCCAACACTAGACTGTGCTTATTATAAACGGAGTCTGTATCTTACTTATCTCTGAATAAGTCTTAGCCTCTTTGGCCCAGGCTGAAACCCTGTACCTGATACCTAGTAAGGCCTCCATAGACGCTTGCCACATGCATCTTTTGCAGCATTGGAAAGACAGGGAAAGGCAGGGGAAAACAGGGAACTGGAAAACAGGGAACAGCATGGGGAAAACAGGGAGCTGCTGGGTCATCCTTTTGTTTATTATAGAGACTAGAGAGAAGGCATTCTGGGTCACTGAGGAATAGCATTGCCAGGTGGACTGTCTTGGCTCTCTCCATGAATGCAGGTTTGCTGGCAGGAAGATTTGACCTTGACAACTACCCATTTGCAGGGCTTGGAGAAGTAAGAACTTTCTATTCTCTTCTCTGTTCAATAGAACTTTCTATCTCTCTTTTAACTACTGAAAGGAATTCTAAACTTTTAGCACACAAAGTCTAGCCATACTGTGATCTTTGAGCTGGTGATGGACCAAATTCTAAGCATAATGGCCCAAGAAAGCCTCAGCCTAGTAGGCAACCTTTGTCACATCTGCAATGCTCACTGTTCTTTTGCACAAACTCTCTATGTCTGAGAATCTTCCCATAATCTGAGCTCCATCTCCCATATTGGAGGCTGAATCCACCCCCCCACCTCCCCATCCTTTGCAGCTTCTGTCAGCAGGTGGCCTGGGCTCCACCAATCCTGCATGTGCGAGAGAGAATTTGCTTTGGAGAACAACCTAGGGACCCAGGAGTTGCATGGAATGTCTCTTCTGGCTAATGGGGGGGGGGGGGATGGCAGGAAAGCAGAGAGGTCGGGGTGTCAGTGGTGGTTGAAGTGCCGTGCCGGTCCCATACAGAACTTCATGGTGCAAGCAGTGTCCATTCGCCCTTAGAACCAAATAATTCCAGGAAGGCTCCTTTCTGAAGCCTAATTCTCCCAGAGCTTATGCAAACCACCTAACACATCTTCTCTATTAAATTCATTTTCTGCATAAATAGCTAGAGGAGGTTCTGTTGTTTGCATCTAAGATGCCAGAAGGATGCAAACTGCATGCATGCCAACCTTGCAAAACAAAACCTGTTTAGACTGAACATACATCACAGCAGTATCTGATACCCCTCCCCAACACACACACACACACACACTTATGGGGATCTCACTGGCTTGGAACATACTGAGTGCACAATAAATATGTATTAAAATAAAGTGAAGAGAGGCCATGTTTCCAGGCTGCATCTTGGGGTCTCAGACCCAGCACCAGAAAAGGAAAAGGTCCACGCCTTGTATTAAATAAGGCTTTCTAGTGCAGTGGGCTGTCATTGTGACTTAGAAGCTGGCTCTGAAGATCACTTCTCTGACGGAGTTTCCAGAAATGGTTGGAACAATGGCAGAATCACTAGAAAGAAGTCTGTCACCTCCCACAGAAGCAACTTTGAGGGACAACATGTTTTTGAACTTGCAATTCAGAGTGTTTGCTAAAACATCACTTCCATGATAGGGTGTGGCACATAGTGCTGAGAGTCAGGAAAACAGCGTTTTGCTCCAATTTGGCCACCAACTTCCTATGTGTTTGAGTTCTTTCCCTTCTCTGGCCCTCAGTTTCCCTGTCTGCAAAATGAGAAGTTGACCTTTGCTCCTTATTGCCTCTGTCAGGACATTTCTCCTGCAGAAAGCTGATCCCTTTCATGCCCATTCAACCAGGGCGGCTGGGCATGGTTGTACAGATTGTGCAACTAGGGTATGTCCTGGCCAAAGATGCCCACCTGAGGAATAAGTAAAATCCAGTCTATACCCTCCAAGCTCTGAATCCTGGGGTGGGGCTACTTCCCCTGGAGGCAGAACTTTTTTCCTAATTTGCACAAAAACAAATTATATGGCTCTATATAATGCTCTCAAAAGCATCATATGGCTCTACATTCATTTCATATTTGTGCCCTCCTCCTCACTGGGGTCATGCTACCCTCCTTGGTCATCACCCTTCTTTCACCATAGACTTTAGCTGTGTGATTTTCCCTGGCAGCCATGACAACACAGAGCCCAATCTCACAAACTGTGAGATCATGACCTGAGCCAAAATCTAGAGGTAGACACTTAACTGACTGAGCCACCCAGCTGCACCCCCAACATTTCCTGTCTGGGTATCCTAACCACCAACTCATTGATCCCATGGTCCACCAGCCAGCAACTGTATCCCCTCTTTGCTTCCTTTCTTACATAAATTAAATGTCATTGTTCCTCTTTATAACCACTCTCTTGCAAACAACCCGACACCCTTGCATCTCTCTCCTCTGGCACAATTCCTTGCAAAACTCCAACACCTGCTTGAGTATGTTCTCTTTGCCTAAAACCACAGCAGGTAATTGCTGTCCAGGAAAATCACAGAGACTGGCTAAGGGATTTTGCTTTAAATTCATGCACCCAAATCTCAAAGGGGAGAATCAGAGATGTACACTTCCCTGGGAATTTTTATTTTTATTGCTCAAGATAATACTTTATGTCTCTAAAACTTCATTTTGTTATTTTTTAATATTTATTTATATCTGAGACAGACAGACAGACAGACAAACACAAAAAGAGAGAGAGAGAGAGAGAGAGCAGAAGTAGGGGAGGAGCAGAGAGATAGGGGAACAGAGAAACGGAAGCAGGCGTCACACCAACGCAACGAGCCCAATATAGGGCTCAAACTCATGAACTGAGAGACCATGACTAAAGCCAAAGTTGGACACTCAATCAACTGAGCCACCCAGGCATCCCTATGCCCTCAAAACTTTATATACCTTCCCTACCTCATGCACAGCTGATAGCCTCAACTTACAGTTCACTGAAAAATGAAGTCACAAACCAAGATTCCCTCACCTTCCCATCACCAAAATCCATCAGTTTACCTGCCTCTTGACTCTTTCCTAATATGCCAAAAGACTGTTCTTTCTTCTTATCGGGCTGGTCCTTTCCCCATATTCGAGCTCACATCCTCTCTGATCTTCTTGAAAGCTTTTCTCCTCCAATCATCTCCTCTCTGTGGAGAAATCATCCTCTTTATGGCTTACTCTTGCTCTCACTCATAGTTGTGGTTTCTCTCAGATCATTGTCAGCACACAAACATGGCCCTGCAGCCCTGATTGTTTAGAGTTTTCTCTTTGTCCCACCTCCTCTTCTAGCTACTGTCCATTTCTCTGCTCCCCTTCCCAACAAAGCTTTTGAAAAGTGTGGTTTCTGTAAGCATTCTCCAATGCCCCACCTCCATCCTCTCTTCAACTCTCTGTCTTATACCAACACAATCCACCGTGATTGGTCCATGTCTCCATTGACCTCCGTGTCACCAAATCCAGAGGACAATGTTCTGGTCTCCCCTGTCTGACCTCTCATCAGCTCTCTTCACTGTTCCTTTGCTACCATGCTCTGATCTTATCACCAGCCCAACATCTCCTCAGAGCTCTGGCCCGCATGTCAAACTGCCTTCTCGACATCTTCACTTGGATATCTTATTAACATCTCAGGTATGACATGGTGAAAGCAGATATCTTGACTCTCTGTCTCTCTCTCTCTCTCTGTCTATCTCTGTCTCTGTCTCTCTGTCTCTCTCTCACACACACACACACACACACACACACAAAACACTAAACTCTTCTTACTCCAACCTTCTCTACCTCAGTAATTGGCACCACCCTCTTCCAAGTTATTAAAATCAGAAACTTAAGATCTCTCTCTCTCTCCTCTCCCTATTTCCTTCTCCCTCTCCCTCTCTCCCTCTTTGTCTCTCTGTATCTCCCTTTCCCGTCCACTCACCCACATCCAGGCCATCAGAAGTTTTATTCCTCCTGCATCCAAAATATGGCTCAAACGTGTCTGCCTTCTCAGTCTCGGTGGACCCCACCCTCATGCAACCCACCATCATCTCTCATCTTGGCCTATGAAGTGGTCTCCTAGCTAGCCTTTCTGTTCCCCTCTTGCTCCCCTTTAATTCATTCTCCATGCAGCAGACTGAAAGGTAATTGTATGCAAATTGGATTCTGTCGTATTTCTGATGGTTTCTCATTGCACTTAGAATAAAGTCATACTCTACACCATAGCCTTCAAAGCCCTATATGAGCTGGCCCCTGCCTGTCTCTCTAACACCTTCTGATGCCACCCTCTCCCTGGCCTCCTGCGCACTAGTCTTCCAGGGGGCCCTGACAGTGGCTCTGAGAACCCACTGAGATCCTTTCTGCTTCAGAGTCTACCTACTGTTCCCCACATCCAGAACTCTCTCAGCCAGCCTTTGGCATGGTGGACTCACTCTCATCTGTCAGGTGTCAACTGAAAAGGTCACTTCCCAAGAAGGCCTTCCTGAGTACCCTGTCTGAAATTGTCCTCAACATCATTTTCTATTTGAAATGTTATTTCCTTCATGGCATTTTTTGATAATCCACCATTTAATTATTTGCTTATGCACCTGTTTATTGTCTATCTTCCCCCATAAAAATGATAACTTACCAAGAGAAAGGACCATGCCTATCTCATCCTCCACAGTAATCCCAGTGCTTAGCAGTGACTGGCATATAGTAAATGTTAAGTAAATATTTGTTGAATGAATGAATGACTCTCACACTCCCTTATATGTATGCTCTACACACAAGCTAGCTAGACCTGTTCCTCAAATGTCTCATGCCCTCTTCCCTGTCTCTTGCCTCTGTTCACACTGTCCTGTCAGTCTGGATATCTTCCTACCAGTCCCATTCTCCATTCAAGTTGCCAAAATCCTAGTCATCCTTCAAGGCCCATCTTCAATTCCAATGTCTGAGATCTCACCATTAGCAATTCTTAAATCCGTGAATGTCAGTTCTTAGAGGTGATCATTCAAAACCATATTTGCTGCTTCCAATGTCCAGAATTCAAGCTAGGGCCATAATCAAGCAAGAAAGACCGTTCATGACAATGGGAAGGGGATGGCTGCCCTGATCTCATTCGGTCCTCAAATTACAGATGGGGAAGCTGATGTTCTGGCCTAGAGGATGGGGGATGTCTTTCAAGGGAACTACACTGAGAACACAACAGTGTCCCTGAACCACTGGTGTGGAATTTTATAAGGCACTCCCAGGCAGAGAAGATGGGGCTCACACAGACTTAAAAGACTCTCGAGATTGTGAATTTTGAATGCAAAAATATTTATGCAGTATATTATTTTTAATCTTTCTTTTCCAACAAACTTCTGAACAGATTAATTTTATATGCAAACTTATGTCAAAAGTCTGTGGTTTTATTTTGTTGTTACCACCAAGATAAAAATATTTTAAATACAAGAAGAAGAATTACCAATAACCACAGTCTTGGAGACAAACGCCCCCTTCTTCCTTAGGCTCTCTTTTACAGTGCAAAGATCCTCCGAGCCTTCTGTAGTGGAAAGGACATCAAGTCACCTGTTTTTGTAATAATAAAGGTGAAAAGGGAAAATGGAAGAAAATTAAAACCTATTTGCCACAGATTGAATGTTCCCCCCCCCCCAATTCACATGTTGAAATCTAACCCCCAATGTGATGGTGTTTGGAAATGAGGCCTTTGAGAAGTGATTAGTCATGAGGGTGGAACCTTCATAAATGAGATTAGTGCCCTTATAGAGACCCCAGAGAGCTCCCTTGCCCTTCCACCATGTGAGGACACAGTGAGATGATGGCTATCAATGAGGAAGTGATTTCCCACCAGACATCAGATCTGCCAGAGCCATTATATGGGAATTTCCAGCCTCCAGAAATAAATGTTGGTTGCTTATAGGTCCCTAAGTTTATGATATTTTTGTTATAGCAGCCTGAATGGGTTAAACTCATATTGATCACCTCTTATGTGCCAGAGACCATGCAAGACCCTTGCAGACAGTACCTTATGGAACCATCAAAATAGTCCTATGGGATAACTACTTTTATTACCCCATTTTACAGATAAGAAAACAGTCCATTGATGAGTACTGTGTCCCAGATCTTTGTTCCTCTGAGTTTGTTCCTTGGACCAATAGCATCCACCATTGCCAGAGGTCTTTCAGAAACAAGTTTCTTGGGACACACCCTAAACTACTGAATCAGAATCTGTTTTAGGTTTTTTTGTTTTGTTTTGTTTTGTTTTGTTTTGTTTTGTTTTGTTTTAACCTACTTTGAGAGTGAAAGAGAGAGAGCAGGCAAGGCTCAGAGAGAGAGGGAGAGAGAGCATCTCAAGCAGGATTCACCCCACCAGCATAGAGCCCAAATTGGGGCTCAATCCCACAAACCATGAGATCATGACCTGAACTGAAATCAAGAGTTAGAGGCTTAACCAACTGAGCCATCCAGACACCCCCAGAATCTGTATTTTAACAACACCCCCCCAAGTGATTCTTCTGCACATTAAAGTTTAAGAAGCACTGGTTTTGATAACACAAACAAGAGAAGAATTGGGATTCAAACTTTACCTGTCTAACTGTGCTCATAACAGAATGAACAGCAGAGACACAATCAGGTTTTGAAGAAAATGAGTTAAGTCATCACTAACACAAGTTGGACATGTCAGTGCTACATTCAATTGTCTGTCTTCTCTGATAAGTATCCCTTCCAAAGGCATCACTATATAGAAAGGAGACAACTTGGTGACCTGAAAAACAAGCAGGTCTGGGAATCAAGAAATTAAGCCAACCAACTCAGCCATCACTTAGCAATGACATTAGGAAGGTCTCACTTCTTTCACTAGTGAAGTGGGAAGGTAGGAACACTCTTTTCCAGCTCAATTATGTTGTGAGTTCGATGCCAGCAGGCTGGGCTGCCTGGTCTCCTGACACAATAAGAGTGGAAACCATTTCCTTCTGCAGCCTACAATATCTATCTTTAGTCACTCCTGCGGTAATAGCTGTGTTGCTTTTCCCAAACATAAAAATAGCTTACTAGTAGTACATCAAATAACCACCACCTTCCAGGGGCTGACAGCTTAACAGTACCCCCAGCTGAGTACTGTTGCAACCAGCTGGATTCCAAGGATACTCAAGGACTTCCAGGTCTCATCCCGGAAACCAACTAACCACCATATTAATGTATCCTTTATCCTAAGGGCAAGGGTTATATCCGTGCTCTTCAATCCTGGAACCTTGAAATGACAGTTCCCAAACTCTGGGTCACTGTTGTCCCTGCAATCAAAGTCCTTTCTCTGCCAAAGACACCAGACCCAGCCCACCTAGAGTGAAGCCTGAGGGCAGTCTTGTCACCAGAGGCCGTTTCATCCCCATGATACAGGAAAACTTCTCGAACTTATGGACATATTCCAGACCTAGAAGAAAATCTGCCAAATCTTCTTTGAGGCCCTTAAATCTGGCCCAGATTTTCTCAGGGACCGGAAGAGAAGTTTTCCCTGAGTATTTTTATAGTGGGGGGGAAGTCCAAGATTTGATTGTTCATTCAACTGGTACATCCCCACCATTATGAGTCCTTCCTCCATGAACAGGGATGTCCAGGCATAGATTCCCAGAATCTGTTTGACTCAGTGCCGGCTCCACTTGGCTCACTGGTAACTTCCCCAGGAACCCAACCAGCCTTGCACAACACCATCTAACCAAATAGACTTGAAGACACAGTTTCCAGCACAAACACTGAACGAAGTCTTCCAGTGCTATAACTTGAGGGGTCCTGGTTAGAAAATGGTTAGAAGCGCCCCTGGAACCTGGTCCAACTAGTCCTGGGTTTTGGCTCTGTGGGTCCCAAGCAACAGCTCTAAGAGGACAATGCTATTTGGTTTACTGAGTCAGTGGTTAGGAATCTTAGTACTCATCAATCCCAGTTCATTTCTTCAGGCACCAGCCTTTACTTCATCTTTCTGGGCTCTTTTAAAAGCAAGCAACTTATTAAGCAAAAATCAGTTTTTCTCACCTTTCTACCTGTGCTTTCCTTATCCACTTGTTCAATCACTTAAACAAATACACTTTAAGCACCTGCCACATTCCAGGGACTGGGCATACAACGATGTGTAAACACAGACCCTTCCTTAGAGCTGCTATCCATACAGTAGAGGAGACAGACCAGCACACAGAGCTATTATAGTGAGGCCAAATCCCAGTGCTGGGGGGACATGAAATGGAGAAGAATCAGCGTGCTGGCCAAGTAAGGCAGTTTAAGCAGGTGTGGGGAATCCATTCCTGATATTCCTCTGTCTACACAGGAGGCAGCCTTGTGTAGAAAGAGATGTGCCACATGGCTAAATAATAAATTACGAATCAACATGGGGCAACATGACCATTAAACACAAATATTGTGTCACGGCACCAGGTTTGTAGTTGTTCAGGCAAGAAAATTAGTCCTAGGGTGGCTTTGGAGGTGGGAGACATGCCAGACATTTAAAGACCCAGAGATGGGGCGCCTGGGTGGTTCAGTCGGTTAAGCGTCTGACTTCGGCTTAGGCCATGATCTCATGGTTTGTGGGTTCAAGCCCTGCGTCGGGCTCTGTGCTGACAGCTCAAGGCCTGGAACCTGTTTCGGATTCTGTCTCCCTCTCTCTCTGACCTTCCCTTGTTCATGCTGTCTCTCTCTCTCAGAAATAAATTAAAAAAAAAAAAACAACATTTAAAAATAAATAAATAAAGACCCAGAGATGGATCTGTGATTTCAGCCAATGCATCAGCCCTGCCTGTGATCACTCTGGTGAACACCAAAAGATTGATGTGTGCCTCCACAGCATCCTGTGTGTCCCCTGCAATGATGCTATTTATTCTTCACCATTAAACTCCAACAGAGCAGGTATCCTTTGTACATTATTTGTGGCTCTATCTTTATCATCTAGCATGTGGCTGGCATATGTAAACAAAAATATATTTGTTTAAAAAGTACATGGAGAGAATACCAGAGCAGTATTCCTCAAAGCTGCCAGGCTGATCAAAAACAAAGTCTGAGAAACTGTCACAGCCAAGAGGAGCTTCAGGAGACATGAAGGCTGCATGTAATGAGGTATCCTGATGGGATCCTGGAAGAGAAAAGGACACTGGGTAAAAAATGAAGAAGTCTGAATACAAGATGGACTTAGTTAATAGTAATGTGTCAATATTGGGTCATTAATGGAAATGAATGGGTCATGCCAATGTAAGATGTTAATAATAAAGGACGGGAGATGTGGAATAGATGGGAACTCTCTGTATTGAATTGGAAATTTTTCTGTAAATCTAAAAAAAAGATATAGTGACAAAAATATGGATAATCACCTTCAAGCAACTTTGTCCCCATCTCCTGCCCAGCTGGTGGTCCATCATCACTCTGACCCTCTTCGCTTGCTCTTCATAGTCTCAAAAAAAAAAAAAGACCTCTCTTTTCTAAGCCTGGAGCCAAAAACTGAATGTCAACCCCCCCCCCCCCCCCCCCCCCTTCACATGGCAGCTCTTGCCTGACATCAGGAAGTGNTAGTGACAAAAATATGGATAATCACCTTCAAGCAACTTTGTCCCCATCTCCTGCCCAGCTGGTGGTCCATCATCACTCTGACCCTCTTCGCTTGCAAAAAAAAAAAAAAAAAAAAAAAAAAGACCTCTCTTTTCTAAGCCTGGAGCCAAAAACTGAATGTCCCCCCCCCCCCCCCCGCCCAAACAAAATTCACATGGCAGCTCTTGCCTGACATCAGGAAGTGTCTGTTCTAGTCCCACCTCTGCCATATTCCCACTGTCTGTGTATAAATCCCTCTCCCTCCAAAGACCTTAGTTTTCCCATCTGTTCAATGGGAAGTCAAGGCTTTCCATGTTGCTCCATGAAGGCAGGGATGGTGTCAAGTTCATCTCAGTATCCCCACCTTCTGAGATAGCAGGAACAGAGTAGGCACTGAACAAAAGTTTGTTGAATGACTACATCAAGGAACATCACTTGAAATCCTCATAGTTTAACTAGTCAGCCCAAGGTCTCTGAATCTCCTTTATTGTCAACTTCATTTTAAGCCCCCTCTGTAATCATCTCCAACATTGCTCACAGCGACTGTATAAGCATTTGGGTAATAATTCACAAAGGCTGCACCTGCTACTTCAGGCCCCACAAGCTTCCAACTCCCCAGAGTTCAGAGAGCGGTACCAGCTGAGAAAGGCAGACATCACTTCCAGCTCTCATCATGCTGTGTCATCCTGGCTTCCGGGGGTGGTCTTCCCGAGGGATCCATCAGCCCCTTTAAGCATCTTTCTCTCCTACAAGCACAGTGTGAGAGGACCAGAGCTCTCAGCCTCTGTCTAAGCTAAGACCCTGGTGGTAGATGTCTTGAAGGGAAAACAGTACACGTCCAGGCTGGGGGAAACAGGGAGTCACCCCCTAAAAAATCCCTGGCTCCCAGGTTGTCTGGAGACGGGCACTGTGGTCCCCAGGCCCAGTCTGCTGTCATCCACACTCCAAGACCTGGGTAAGCTTTCCTCTGTGCCTCTGCCTGGCTCCCCTCCCAGAGCTGGTATGGGGGGCAGAAAGCATGGGTGAGTAGATGAGCTGCTTTCGAGTTCTTGGAGGGACTGCGCTCTGTCTCCTCTCTGGGTAATTCCTCTCCGTGGAGAATTTCACCACTAACCACTCACCCTCCTCCCTTCCAGAGCAGCCCTCGCCAGAAAGGCACTATCTCTAACGTCTGCCCTGACACACTGCCTAGACCCCTTCCACCATCTCCATTAAGTGCTCAGAACCCCGTGTGTGCTCCCTCCTCAGAGTCTGCCGATTATTACCAGCCCTCTCCCTACCTCTACCTGCCCAGAGCCCACTGAGTTCTGTTCACCATTTAATCCTGTTCCCAGCACACTGCTTGGCACCGAAGTGGTAAATAAGGACTGGATGAATAACCAGATGAGTGAGTGAGTCAGTGAAGAAAGGAAGAAATGTGTGGATAAGTGAATTATTAGCCGTTCTACAATCTTACAGTTTTTTGGATAACTTACATCAAATTTCCCTGGGGGGGTTGGTGAAGTGGTTTTGTTTTTGTTTTATGGTTTTTTGGTTTTTGGTTTTTTACAGCATCTGTAAAAAAGAAAAATAGCTTGAGTCGTTAGTTGCAGTTGTAAATTCCTGCAGCCTCCCCCACCCACCCCCCCCACCCCAAAAACATCCAAGGGCTGAAAACAAGCGACACCCAGTCCTCCAGCTCCCTCCCTCCCTCCGCAACACTCTCCTTCCTCACCCACTTCTTTCATTTTTTTAACATTTTTGAAAGTTTATTTACTTATTTAGAGAGAGAGAGCACGTGAGAAAGTGAGGGGGGATGGGCTGAGAGAGGGAGACTCAGAATCCTAAGCAGGCTCTGTGATGTCAGCCCAGAGCCTGATGTGGGGCTTGAACTCCTAAATCATGACCTGAGGCAAGATCAGTTAAGAACTCTTAACCAACGGAGCCACCCAGGCACCCACCCTTCTTGGTTTATGTTTATTTTTGGGAGAGAGAGAGAGCAGGGGAGGGGAAGAGAAAGAGGGGGACTGAGGATCCTAAGCAGGCCCTACGCTTACAGCAGAGATCACGATGTGGGGCTCAAACTCACAAACCAAACCAAACCGTGAGCCAAAGGCAGAGGCCCAACTGACTGAGCCACCCAGGCACCCCCCTCCTCAACCTCTTTATTTCTCTCTCCACAGCTCTGTCTCCATCTCTCCCCTCACTTTCTCTCTGACTCTGTCTCTCGATGTCTCTGTTTCTCTCTTTCTTACACATCCCCCACCCTTCCACTCACCACCCCCATCCTGACCAGTCCCTGTACGGTGAGCCCTCCCCACGTGTGCCCGTGCCTTACACATGAGGCCTCACTTTCCTTCCCACCCACCCAGCCCTGCATCACTTGTACGTCTTGAGAAACAGCAGCTGAGAGCATGGGCTTTGGAAGTGGACAGGTTCAGCTGTTTCCGGGCTCATTCTTCCACACACTGATTGTGCAACCTTGCTCAAGGTACCTGACTAATCTCTCTGAATCTTGGCATCTTTATCAGCAAAATGAGGTAAAAATAACCTTGCTCAGATTAAATACGATAATATTTGGAAGAGCTTCACACACCCCATGGTAAATCACCATGGACGTGGGCTCGGTCATTACCATCCAGCCTGCTGCAGTGACCGCCTTTGCGTCATTTATGGACACTGTTAGTGCCCAAAGCCTTCATGGAAGATGATGAACACCTCTGGACTGAGTGTTCCCCCTCCCCAGGGGCCACTTCAGGCTCTTCCTCCCCCAAATCAGTGAACATCCATCTCTGATTCTCTGCTCTTTTGTGCTCATCTTAATTCGCCCAGGAAATCTGGGTACACTGGGCATCCCCAAACCTGGCCTCCTCCAGAAATCATCTGAGGAGTTCTTAGCAGTTGTGAGCCTCTGGAGGGGTAGTCCAGGAAATTCTAGGTCGGAGGTGCCGCTCAGGAACGCGTATTTGCAAACATCGGGAGTGACTGCCAGGAGACCAGAACCCCTGATCTAAACTGAATGGAGGCTCACCGGACAATGAATGAGTGAATGAGTGAATGAATGAATGTGTGGACTCCGAAGTGTGTGCCCATTGGCTCCACAGCTTTTCAGAGCACAAACACTGAGCTGCTTTATTTCCTGTGCTCTCACCCGGTCTCACCCCCAACCCTTGCCTTGCCCTGGTGTGTATCTCTCAGTGCTCTTCCCGCCTCCCCCCTCCCTTTCCAGTTTCCCACCTGACTCCTGTTAGCTCCTACTTTCCTCCTGTGCCCCCTCGGCCATGCCCACACTACCTCCCCCTGCAACCTTTGCAAACCGGGGGCCTTTTCTCTTCCCAAGACACTTGTGTGAGAAGAAGCTCTGGACACAAGAGTTACACAAAACAGATTTATTTCATGAACCTCAGTGACTAACAGGGTCAGAAAGTAGCAGAGACGTTCCGAAGAAGAAGGGGCTGGTAGGGGATGGGGTAGCCTCCACCCTCTGTCCAGGGCCACAGATGAGTTCCAGCCAAAAGGTCTCTGGGGTCACCGACCAGGGCCTCAGAAGCTTCCCTTCTTGAAGCTTCCTCCAGCCTTGATGGCATGCTCAGCAGTGCTGGGCTGAGAAGGGAGGATTCTGGCCAGTGAGGGGGTGACTAAGCTGAGAGGAGTCTCTTCCTTTCTCCTCCTCCCTCTGCTCCTGGGCTGGCGCCATCCCAGGGATGGTCAAGGTCTCCATTTACACCAAGCTGGGCTCTTCCTGCCTCCGCGGTGCAAATCTTGTCCTTCACGTCCCATCCGGAGTCCTCCAAGAACAAAACCCCTGACCCTGGCTCACAAAGGCCCCATCATCAATTTTGTCCTTGAGGCCTCTCTGGTGGCATGAAGTCATGCCCTCAGCCCTGTCGCGGCTGCTCCAGTCACTGTTCCCAGCCCCCCAGCCCAGCGGGAGAGGCCAAGGGGTCCCGTCCAGGTGGTGAGGTGAGAAAAAACACCCACCCAGTTCCTTTCAAACCCCGGGCAAGAAGGCAGCCTCCTTAGGGAGAGGGCCACAGACCTCGGGAAAAGGGTAAACACAAAACGGGGACGCTCTTTACCACCTCCTGCCTCCTTCTTGGAACTAGGAAGGATGGGACCCAGCACACTGGGTTTCCCCAGGCCTCGGGCACCACCGTCCCAGGGACAGATCTCCCCAGGGAGGCCCCAGCAGTAACATAGACTTCTCTCTTAAAGCACGGACCAGCCGTCAGAGCCCCCAAATCCAGTGGGGGGTGGACTCATTTTTATTCTATATTGTCTCAATATGTCCCTCTTCTCCCAAGGATATTGTGTGAAGACTGGAGATGTGGTAGAGAGTAGGGGGTAGTTCACCCAAGTGACAAGTGACTTCATCCACGTACACACACACACACACACACACACACACACACTTCTTGGCACCAGGCAGCACCAGAGCTCAAGAAAAGCCCCCTGCCTGGGGATGACAGGGTGTGGTGAGACAGGGATTAGACCTGCAGCTCACAGTTCTGGAGGAGTCCTGACGGGTGAGGAATCAGAGAGGGAAGCCGCACAGCATATAGACTAAATACAGACTCCCTTCTTCCTCCACGGTCCCATCCCAACCCCTCCCCCACTCATATACCGAAGCAAGGAGCTTTCCCTTCATCAGATATGGTAGCCTTCCAGTTTGCACGCAGAGGGTCTGAGGAAATCTGTAAAAAGTGTATCGGGTTGGCACTGGGGAGGGGGGGTGCAGGAAGGGAGGCACCCCTCTGGGATCCTTAGTGCCTGAAATTACAGCGAACTGATCCAGTCTGGGAGAAGGTTCTGGAGCTCCCAGCTGCAGAGCCTGGAGTTAACTCTTGGCTGACTCACCAGTCCTCCAGCCACCACCCCCCCACCCCCCACCCCCCCTCCCTCCAGCACTCTTCCCCGCTCCCCGCACTCTCAGGGAACCAGAGAGACCTGGAGCAGGGGCCCTGTGTGCAAGCTTCAGGATTCTTAACCCTTAGGAGCCCTACAGAACCAGGAAGTAAAAAGGGAAAGAAGGAGGGATTGAGGGAGGGGGTGTGCCGTGAGAGAGGTGGCTGCAGCCAGCAGGCGAGGATTTGGAATGGAAAGTGCAGAGAGAGAAGCAGGGACAGGGACAGGGGAGAGAAAACTAGGAAGGAAGGAAGGAGAAGAAAACGCTGGAGATCCAAGAAAAGGGGTGAGGGCAACACATGTCAACTGAGCCAGCATGACTTCCCCCATTTTAGACAAATGGGGAAACTGAGGCTCAGAGAGGTCAAGAGACTTGTGCAAGGTCCATCTCACAGATCCCGAGTGGCTGAGCAGGAGTCTGCAGGGCTCAGTCTCCATCCGCTAAACTACAAACACCTGAACAAGACTCAAGGAGGAAGGACGACCAGAGAGGGCAGGGGGCAGGGAAGAGGGTTAAGTGCAAGAGAGAAGGTGCTATCATGCTACCTGACTTTCAGAGAGCAAGGGCAAAGCCTGGGGCAGGGCAGAGGGCCCCGGGCTCCCCTCCGACCCCAGTCCTAGTCCACCACCAGGGTCTCTTGGCTGTAGGGGATGGACTTCTCGTGCATCTGCTCCCCACCCTTCCCCGAGTTGGGGCCGGGCCCCTGGCTGTGCCCGGAGGAGTAGCTGGCCGACTTCTCCCCGCTGCTGCTGTGGGAGGTGGCCCCACACCTGCTCTGGCCCCAGCAGAGCATGGAGGTGCAGGCCTGGCGGAAGCGAGGGTCGAAGAAGGCGTAGAGGAAAGGGTTGAGGCAGCTGTTCACATAGCTGATGCAGGTGCAGTAGGGGAAGACGTTCATGAGGAAGAGGTCGAAGTCACAGGGCCAGTGCAGCAGGCTGCCCAGCATGTAGAGCGTCTTCACCAGGTGGTAAGGCATCCAGCAGAGGGCAAAGGTCACCACCAGCACCACGATGATGCTGAGCAGCCGGCGCCGCTTGCGCAGGCCCTCGATGCGCTCCTTGCGGAAGTGGCCGGCGATGGTTTGAGCAATGAAGAAGTAGCAGGTCAACATGACGGTGAAGGGCACCACGAAGCCCACGGCGGTGGACGAGACCCCCAGGCCCACCTCCCAGGCCCACTCGGAGCTCTCGGCGGCCACCATGGAGTAGTCCATATAGCACTGTACCTTGGTGGTGTTCTCCAGGTCGCCGGTGGAGCGGAACACCATGACAGGCATGGCCAGCAGGGCAGCCAGCGTCCACAGGACCGCCGTGGCCACGGCGCCGCTGACCCGCAGCCTCAGCCGAGCGTTGGCCACCGGCCTCACGATGGCCAGGTAGCGGTCGAAGCTGAGCCCGGTGAGACAGAAGACGCTGGCGTACATGTTGACAAAGATCAGATAGCTGCTGAGCTTACAAGCAAAGGTGCCGAAGGGCCAGTCGTAGTCCCGGTAGGTGTAGGTGGCCCACAGCGGCAGGGTCACCACGAAAGTCAGGTCGGCCACTGCCAGGCTGGCGATGAAGATGTCAGCCGAGCGTCTCTTCTCACGGCTGCTGCGAAACACGGTCCAGAGCACCAGGCCGTTGCCCGTGGTGCCCAAGAGGAAGACCAGCATGTAGATGGCAGGGATGAGGGCCCCCGAGGACTTCCAGTCTGTGTACTCGCACTCGGACTGGTTATCCGCCCCATAGTAGTTGTCAAAATCGCCAGCCTCCTCCATGCTGGGCGGTGGAGAGGGGACGGGGCAGGGGGTCCCGAGGGCACCAGCTCCACAGCTGTGGCACCAACCCAGCGAAAGCCCTGAGCTGCTGCTGGCTTGAGCCTCAGAGGGCAGGCGAGAAGAGCTGAGGGTGTCCAGAGCCCGTCCCAGCAAGCAGCGGGAGAGGCTGCCTCCGGCTTCTGGAGGATGCCTGTTCCTGCAGACTTTCCTCCACCCTCTCCTGCCTCGCCCCAGCCTCCGCTAAGACACTTCCTTGCGCCCTCCTGAGTCTCTGTCTCCTCCTTGTCTGGTCACTCCCTCTTCCCACCCTCCTCCAGACCAGCCCCTCACTTGGGAGTCTTAAGATCTTTAAGTTACAGCCCACTTTTTTTTTTTCCTCCTTCTTGTCCCCAGGCAAGTGGACCAAATTGAGCCCTGCCGCACTGGGCAGAATATTATCTGGGGTTTGCAGCCTGCTCTCCTCAGGGCCCCGCCTCCACCCTCTGGCTACCACCCACCTTCTCACCAGCCTCCTCCATCCCCCTCCGTGGTTTCCTCTGGCCTTAAGAGCAGCCCCACAGCAACCCTCCCCACCTTCCCACTCTCACCCCCTCCCCTCTAAATGGGGCAAATTATGCAGATTGAAATCCAGCCGGAGCTGGAGCCAGGGAGGGTGGGGGGCCAGGAGGGTGTGAGATTTCTCAGGATGCTCCTAGCATCTGGCAAGCCCTCCCAGCAGGCAGGCCGGGCCCCCACCATTCCCTCGCACCCTCCCAGACTTCTCTCTGTGGTCATCCTCCTTCACACCTCCGCTTTGACCCTCCCTCGGGGGAACTTTTGTGGTTTACAGTTAAGGGGATTTCTCTAGAATTCATCATCTCTTAGCAGACGGCATAGGAAGTTTTAGAGGGTGGGGGACAAGGTCCTGGAAGGAAGAAACCTTGGGCAAAACTCATGAAATCAAGCATTAAATCTGTGGGGAAACTGAGGCCTGACAAGGCAAATGTCTTACTCAAAATCACAGGATGAATTTTGTTACGGTTCCGCTGTTTGCTTTTCCTCTCCAAGCACCTGCGGCTCCTGCTATGTAGTAGGTGATCACTAAATGATGGTTGAGAGAAGCAATGTACGATGGGTGAACTTGTGAACGAGAGAAAAGAACAGTTCATGTGCGCTAAGAACCTAGGTACATTTCAATGCTCAGGTTCTTCCTGCCCTTGGGGGACCAGATCTCTGTTAGACCATGCAGCCAGAGGGGGAGGCAGAGAAAGGGGTGGTCACTGAGGGGATGCTGTGGGTACAGCCCCATACAAGCTCACTTTGCCCTGTCTGCTCACCTTTCCAGGACCTCTGGGCAGGAAAGAGGGAAGGATGCACCAGATAAGAGTTAAAAATGTACCCCCCCCAAGAATGGAGGAGTCCATCTAAGGTTGAGGAGGGATAAAATGGGGCAAAATCAAGAGATAAGTCCCGGCCTCCTCCAAAACAAAGGGCTTACCAAACAAGAATTCCTTGTCTCAAGGGAGGGTTGGTCAGAAAACTTGCAGGGGACTTAAAGCAGAGGCCCCAAACTGAAATACCCACCAGGACCCGGTTATGAGTCTACATGGGTAAAAAAGTCAGTGTGGGACATTAGGGTATGGCAAAGTCTGTGGCAAACCAGAGCAACACAGCCCATCGAGAGAAGCCCTCCTAAACTTCAGTCTATGGTGGCCATGCAGAAAGGTAACATTACCAAACATTCTAATTTTTCTACATAATTTGAAATTCCAGATTTCACGAGAAATTTCCAGATTTGCAAATTTGGGAAATTCATCCCATTCAAAAACAACAACTAAAAGAAAGGATGGGGCACCTGAGCGACTCAGTCAGTTAAGTGACTGACTCTTGATTTCTGCTCAGGTCATGATCTCACGGTTTGTGGGTTCGAGCCCCATGGCGGGCTCTGTGCTGTCAGCACGGAGTCTGCTTGGGATTCTCTGTCTCCCTCTCTCTGCTGCTCTCCCAGGCACGTGTGCTCTCTCTCTCTCTCTCTCTTTCTCAAAAATAAACACTTAAAAAAAAAAAAAGCAAAGAAACCATGTCTTCTGCCACTCCCACTTTGTGCTCTTTGAACAGGAACTTGCCAAAATATAAGGTGCAGGGTACCAGAGAGAATGGGCCAGGAGCAAGAAACATAAAAAGCAAAGACAGAGAAATGACAGCAAACATGGCCAACATCTCAGGATGGAACGGGGAGACACAGAGGAGGAAACGTGCGAGCCGGACAAGAAAGATCCCAAGTCTTGGATGGGTAACGGTTGTGTTTCTCCATATCCAGCCCCTCCTCCCTGCCAGGAGCTCTTCTAAACATGTGATACATTTTCTGTGTGTGTAGTAGCTCTTTCAATCAACACAATGATGTTAGGAAGTAGGCACCCTCATTAATCTCAATTGACAGATCAGGAAACTGAGGCACAGGGAAGTGAGGTAACTTGGCCAAGGTCACTCAGCTAGCAACTGTCAGAGCCAGAATTTGAACCAAGGCTTGAGCGCATGGAGTAAAATCTCTAAGTTCTCCTCCCCCTAAAAGAAGGAAAGAAAAGAAAAATCCCAACCCTTTTTAAATTGGGGGTGTGAATCTGCTGAGCATTATAGAAATGTGAGATAATGCCAGGACACCTGTAATTTTCTTGAAAATAAGCTCTCTGTGGGGCGCCTGGGTGGCTCAGCCCATTAAGCATCCAACTCTTGATCTCAGCTCAGGTCATGATCTCAGGGTTCATGAGATCAAGCCCCAAGTTGGGCTGTGCGCTGACAATATGGAGCCTGCTTGGAATTCTCTCTCTCCTCTCCCTCTCTCTCTCTCTCTCTCTCTGCACCTCCCCCCCTCACGCATGCACTCTCCCTCTCTCTTTCTCTCAAAATAAATAAACTTAAAAATATAAAAATAAAATGAGCTCTCAAGTGAAATTTTTTTAAAGATGGACTAAACTATTTCAGAGACACTCTCCACTCCCCCACTCCCCTGACTGAACAGGTTATAGGAAATCTGACCAAGCAATAGTCTGTACTGTACCTTAGGGTTGTCAACATAGCTTGATCCAGAAACTGCCCCATGGCCAACCATTGCCAAAAGGAATTCCTGGTCACCTGAGGCCAGCAGGAAAGCTAACAGCATCCAGTGTCTGGCATCATAGCAGTCTGCAAAATGGCGGCCAGGATGCCCAATACCCCAGAGCGGGAATGAGGTTGACCTCATGGTACACAGGGTTGGAACGGCATTGGGCCTGCTTGCCCTGGGATGTTTATCTAATAGAAGCCTGTACAGGGGGCCATATGGCTTTCATTTATTTGACAGTAAGCCTGGGTGAAAACCATGTCAGATTACCCCAATCTTGACCCATTACAAGGGACCCGAGAGGTGAGCAGGAACTGACTTGGCACAGGTCAGGTCACAAGTAATAGCACCTGTTATGAATAAAAACAGCAGCTCAGAACATGCCAAGATAAAGGCCAAGTTCAAGACCCCGGGGAAATCCAGATCATCTCTGGTTCTCCCAGAAAGACATAGGCACCCGGGCCTTTTGCAGCTAAGAACATGGAAGAAGGAGAGCAAGTGAGCTCAGAGTGTCCCCAAAATCATATCTCTCACCGCAGCTGTTCCCCTTTGGATCCTGAGCCAGATAGAGACCTCGTGGGAGGTCATCTCTTTAGGGCTCTGATCTCCAGGTTCTGTACCTCCGAGGGGGTAAGAAGCAGTTAATCTCACCAGAGGAACCAGACTAGTCAAAATGGGAGAGAATTGGGAGCCAAGACTATGAGGGGGCACTGAGAGGGGGGCCAGAGTGGGTGAAGATCAGATAAGATCTGACCTCCAGCCAATAGCTGGAGGAACGCCAGCTGGACCCAGGTGGCCTGCGTGCCCCCAGCAACGACAGCCTGAAATGAGGACAATCAAGGGAGCCTCACACTCCTCACCCAACCCCACACCTAAGGTCCCTGTCCATGCGACCTAGAGATGAAAGTTTAGTAAATAGGACCAGTGGCTGAAGCCTGACCTTACGTGCCCCTAGGGCTCAGAAGGAATTCCTCACCAGACTGAGAGCACCTGGTAAGACACCTGTTTTCATTTTGGTACCCAGCCCCTGCCCCCCCCGCCCCCCCCCCCACACACATACCACACACACAATCCCCACCTCAGTTAGGTGCCTGGTAAATGCCTCCTGAATTAAAGCTGTAGGAACGATCTCAGGAAAAGGATGGGAAAGACTGGGTCTTCCCTCCAGGGCCTGTTCTACTGCATTAACAAGGGCATCTTTTTGCTAAACTGATCCAGAATTATCTGCCCTGAGCCATCTGGCAAACTAGCAGGGAGGGCAGGGCTGTCAGCCAGTGTCCCCAGGAGCTGGCCTGCCCTGCAGAGGCCGACTGGTTTCCTGGGGGACTCCACTCTCTCCTGGGTGATTTCTTCAGGGTATTGTGAGGGGCTTGGCATGAACAGCTCTGGGCAGAACAGCGCCCCAGGCCAGCCATGGGTCCCTTTGAAGAGAGCCCAGACTGCTGGGGACCCCTCTGGAGTCAGCGATTCAAAGCCCCCGATTTGTTCCTGGCCTAGAAAGCAAGAGACACTGGCTTGGCCTCCCGCCCATGACTGTGTGCGGCTATGTGCACAAACGGGAAGGGCCTCTGTGTGTTGTGGGGCCGCTTGTGTGCAGACGGGACAAGTCTGCATTGGTGCGTGCATGCTTCCATGCGCCGGTGTGTACCTGGGTCAGGCACTGGATGAGCCTCCCCCTTGTGGGGCAGGAAAGGGTGGTTAATTGGATCTCTCTAGGGTTTTCGGTGAGGGAGGAGGCCCAAATTCTCCTGTCTGCAGGGACCTGCCCAGACCTTGCCTCAGGCTCTGGGCGGAGGACATCAAAGTGGAAGCTGTCTTTCTCTGCCCCTTGCTGACTTCTCACCTCCTCCCCAGGCTTGCTCCAGCCCCCTCACTTCACAGGTCTGCTTTGAACTTACCCAGAGCAACGAGGCCCTTCTCTCCCCTTCCCAAGAGAAAGCACAGCTGTGTCCTGAACAGCTGGTGGTGTTATCTGAGGGGGGGGAGGGGGCGGGGAGGACAGGGGATCGGGATGAAACTGGGCTGCCCAGCCCACCCCGGGATTCCTCTCCCATTTCTTCAGCCACACGTCACCCCCTTCCCCATCCCAGCCCTGCACACACACACACACACACACACACACACACACACACACACACGCCCTGCCTTAGCAGCTTATCTGACCAAAACCAAATGGCCAGCTGCCTCTGACAATTAAAGCAGACCCCTCCCAACCCCTGCCCCTCAGTAGCCCTTTCTCCCCCTGACCATTTGGTGCTACTTCAAACTCCCAGGCACACTCCGAACACCTAGGATACCTGGGCTCTGGGGACAGCGAACGCAGGAAAATCAACTGGCCCAAGGGCCTGGAAATATAAATTCCAGTCCCATCTTGGCTACGAATTCATTCCCTCAGCAAATATTCATTGAGCAGCTACTATCTGCCAGACTCTACTCCAGGCACTGGGCACATATTGACATGCCCAGGTCAGAGCGTGTCCCTGACCTTCTGCACATGCATTCTTGACATGGCAAAGAGACAAAATAGCTGAACTATAAGTAGATCAGTGAACTCAGATAGTGACACGAGAGGCAGAGAAAGCTTGACCAGGTGATGACGCTGGATAAATAAATGAAAGGGGGCAGTTTTAGAGGGTGGGCCACCGGAAGAGGGCCTTCTTGGAGTGGCTGACATTCTGGCTAAAATCTGAATGTCTAGTTTGCTGCGGGACCCGGGACAAGGCTTTTCCTTCCCTAAGCCTCAGTTTCCCCATCTGTATATGAGGACGGTGAACCAGTTGGTGATCTGGGAATGGGGGCAGTGGCTCACAGAGGTGGCTGGAAAGTGGATTTCTGGCTAAAGAAGTCAAAAGCGGGAGGTAACCTGATGCAGTGTGGCAGGTCAATGATGGGCAAAATCAGATCCGAATCCGCTCTCCCTGCCAGACCCCCTCCACCTCATGGGGTGTTTGTTAGGCTGTGAGTACCCAGGGTCTGAAGGTCTTTCCTGATCTCCTCACCCACTCTCCTCACCCCTCCCCATTACTGAGAACACTTCCCTACACATAGTGGGCCTCTCGTAAGTGCGTGGGGACCGTTTCTCTGCAGCCATCAGGACTAGAATTTCTACACACCTCGAGAGCAGTCAGGACTTTCTTCAGGACCACCGAGATGTGAAGCAAGGTTCCTGTGACTTGGCATAGGAAAGACTTCCAAGATTCATCTAGGCCATTGACTGCCCCCCACTCCCACCCCAAGCTAAAGCCGCAGACGACTGTAAGAGGGTGGGAGGTAAGGAGGGTCCATGGAGGCAGCATCAACATTTCATGAAGCCTTTTGGAAATGGCACCCCCCAATCCCCTTAATAAGACAACCCTCTCTAAAGGTCAAGCAGCGGCCCCTGGGGCTTGGATTTTCACAAGTCTGGTTACTCCCTGGTGCTCAGGATGGCTTTGATGAATAAGAACTGAGAATATGAATTAATTATTATTTAACAAAGGGTGGATTAGATCAACAGAATCCTTCCCAAACAACCACTCACTGGCGGGGGAGGACGGAGAGCAAGCCAAGTGGCCTGGGCGGCCAGTAATCCATTCCACACGCTTGACTTTCCTGACGAGGCAAAGGAGGCCCAAGGGGGAAAGGGAGGGAATTCATGCAGGTGTCCCCACCAGGTCAGGCCCACCGGCCCTGCTCGGCTCAGCCTGCCCCTCCCAACCCTACTGATCAAGTCCAGAGGAAGCCTTTCTCCTTGGAGCTCACTCGCCTTTGTTAGCATGACATGAGGGCTTGGGAAGGAGGCAGCTCGGACAGGAAACAGAGCAGAGGCCGGACGGAGGTCAGGAAGTGGCGGTGGGGACCCTGGCCCCGCTCACGCCCAGCCTTACCAGTCTTCAGGAGAGCAACAGGGTGTTTCCAAAAATATTTACAGTGAGTCTAAATTAACGAGGGACTGTATCAGCCCTGACAATAAGAGGATGTGGGCCGGGCCCTGCAGGGGAGAAGACCAACGCCACCAGGCCACCAGCGCACAGGCGGGACGAGGCCCTGGAACTTGGAGCCGTCCCGCTGTGCACACCGCCAACGGAGGAAATTAAACCCTCAGAGCAGGCACTGCAGACAACGGCCCCCCATCCCGGCCGCCCGGGAACAGGAAGACTTCCTAGACCCTCACAACTGCAAACAGCATCATCAGCCCGCCCCCTGCTCCAATCCAGTGTGGAAATCTCCTGTAAGGCCCCCCAGTCTCAGGGCCATCAAGGGGCCTCTTGAATACCTCTGTTGACCAGATGCTCACTCCCGCCCCTAGAAACTCATTTCCGCTCCAAGGGCGGCAGCGGCTGATCACTCAGCAAGGTTATCTTCAATCGAGCAGGGTGGTCCAGAGCACACCACTGCTGCTCACACGTCACGTCACCATGGGCAGAGGAGCCCTATCATTTCAAGCCTCGGTTTTCTCATCTGTAAAATGGGAGTCATTATAGTAGCTGCCTTATGGGGGCTGGTGTGAGGATTCCACAAGAGGTAAAGTACCCAACATGGGGGGATGCCACACGGGCAGAAAGATGTGGCAAGGTTGCAGAGATGCAAAATGAAGAGCTTAAAATGTCTTGGGGCTGAAGTCAGATACTGCTGGAAAAGCCAACTGCCATTTTGTTGCCGTTAAAGTGACACAGAAAAGCTAGACCTGTGGGTCTGATAGTTATCCACTCAGCACATGTGACTGTGGGGCCCTTGAAACTGGTCAGGGTGAGTGGAGAAGAGCCACAGGTATAAAATACGTGCCGGGTTGCAAAGACTCAGTACAAAGACAAGATGTAAGACATCTCATTAATGATTTTTTATATTGATTGCACATCCAAGTGATAATATTTTGAATCTATTGGGGTAAATAAAATATATTATTAAAATGAATATTACTTGTTTTTTTGACTTTATTAATGTGGCCATTAGAACATTTTTAATTGCATATGCAGTTCCCATTAGATTCCTACTGGACAACACTGAGCTAAAGGATCCCCTCTAAGCTTTAAGATGTTCACTCTGGGGCCTCTGGGGGGCTCAGTCGGTTAAGTTTCCAACTTTGGCTCAAGTCATGATCTCATGGTTTGTGTGTTTGAGCCCCAAGTAGAGCTCTATGCTGACAGCTGGGAGCTTCGGATTCTGTGTCTCCCTCTCTCTCTGCCCCCCCGCCACCGCCCTGCTCATTCTCTCTCTCTCTCTCAAAAATAAATAAGCATTAAAAAAAAAAATTAAGATGTTCACTCTGGAGGGGCACCTGGGTGTCTCAGTCAGTTAAACATCCGACTTCAGATCAGGTCATGATTTCACACATCGTGTGTTCAAGCCCCACATCAGGCTCTGTGCTGACAGCACAGAGCCCACCTCAGACCCTCTGTCTCCCTCTCCCTCTGCACCTCCCCTGCTCACACATGCACACTCTCTCTCTCTCAAAAAGAAATAAAAACATTTTTTAAAAAATTAGATGTTCACTCTCGAGGCACCTCTGAGGGTAGGTTAGGAAGGGAAATAGATGCAGTTTTCCAGACCAAAGTTCTGTATTAAGGGAAGGACTCAGGTGTTTTGTTTTGTTTTGTTTTGTTTTGTTTTGTTTTGGTCCCAAGGCACAATCCAAGAGAGATGTGATTTCTCCTCTTCCTAAGCTAGGGTGCCAAATAAACCCGACTTCTAGTAATAGGTTAAAGCTTATCACATCTTGATGGGTTAGGTTGTCAGGCACTGCATAAGCACCTTTAAATGCCTTCCCCAAGGCAATTTTCATAAAAGTGTTTTTACTTTCATTAAAAATGTGTAAGATAATTTTCGTTATGATTCCCATTTTACAAATTGGTAAACCAAGGTTTCGTCACTGGCTCAGGAGCACTTGGCTTACAAGTAACAGAAAGGAGATTTGAACCCCTGACTTTGACTTGAGAAGGCTGCAATCTCTTCAGCCCAGATACGCTCTCCCAGTGCGGGGCCCTGCTTCTGGACCCAAACAGAATGTGCTGGTGCTTCACCGTCAGGGACCTCGGAGGCTCTCCTTCCCACACGGCACTGCAGCCCCAGCCTGGTTGTAAATAGTCCACACCATGAGGGTAAGTGACGAAAAAGTCCCCTACGGCTGCCATCCAGGGCTCTGGGATTCACAGGGCCACACCAGCAGGAGTATAATTTGTAAGACCAGCATGCTTTGCAATGACTTTGAGAGCGAACCCTGAGGGCAAAACGCCTGGTGTCCAATCCTAGCTCTGCTACTATATCCCTCCAAGCCTTGCTTTTGTTAATTATAAAATGAGGTAATAACATATCGCAGTCGTCAGATTTAGAAGATAACTAGACAAAAAGACTAAGTCTGTGCCTGGCCGACCGGCTGAGAGCAATTGCCCAGCAAACACTGCTTATTTCTTACTTAATCCACATAATTACCCTATGGGAGCCGGAGAGCCAGTTAAGATAAACAGGGATAATGATATTCCCAGTTCACGCATGCAGAAATTGAGGCACAAAGACATTAATTTGTCTAAGTCCCTCGATTTCTAAGTGTTGGAAGGAGGATCCTGACCCAGGACGGCTGGTTCCCCGATCTGTAGTCTTAACACCACAGTATATAGCTCATGGTTTTGGACAATCTGTGAAGTCATCCCTTTTTTTTTCTTGTTCTTTTTAAATGACGCTACCTCAGATTCTGGAGGTAGGAAAGGGACCTGCTCTTTCTCCACAATGCTTTGATGGCAGCCAGTGGGACAGTCAACAGCTTGGTGTGAGCACAGAGAGGCCACCGCCTCTGGATGCCACAGAGCTCGGCTGATGGGTTACCCATCAGCCCTAGGGCCCTGCAGGTACCCATCAGCCCTAGGGCAATCTGCCTTTGCCAAGAAGGCGTAAGACAGGTACTGCAGCATCTCGCTCCCTTGTGACCGCTCAGGGACTAGGGGTGGCTGGGCAGATGGAACTGGGCACTGGACACTGGTGTCACTACCAGACCGGAGCATGGAGTGACCTCCCAAGGTTCATCTTGACCAGGCTGGTTGGTATCTGCTGCTCTGACCTGGGAGATGCTGACATCTGGTGGGAATGAGCTGGTTCTCAGCCTTGACCTCGCCTAAGCCTGACTCCAGCACTGGCTTCTGGGCCCTGCCTCGAGGGCAGAGGTCTAGAAGGCTGAGTCCCCACCAGGCTCAGGTAAGCCAGACGGCTCCTTCCTCTGGGCTCCCATGGCATCTGGAGTTGCCACGCCTAGAATCTTCCAGCTGTGGGGCTGTGCTAAGAATCCTTAGCACAGGGGACTTACCCACAGTCCAATCAGCTGATGATTCTGAGGCTGAAAAGACCTTATAAAACCCAGCCGGGGTGCCCAATCTCCTGAAAAGTCAAGCACTAGGTCCCTACACCCGGCTCAGTGTCTTGGGCTACACGTTATCACCTGAAATGTGGTTACATTGTGCTGATATTATCCAATATCACATTATGACACTCATGTAGGAAAAGAACTGTTCTTGTCATTTTCACTTTGGGTGAAGACCAGAGACATTGAATCATCCTCAGTGTTATTCATCACACTTCCTCAAGCATGTCACTCTGTAAAGACACATAAAAGAGGAAAATCTAACTCCTTTATTAAAGAAAATTAGGGACTAGAAAAAGACTAAGGAAACTTTTTAAAATAAACTGACAACTGATTTTTTAAAAAGTGGATTGTCGCGTCCCTGGAGGCAAGAATCTCATTGCTGAGCACCTAGCGCCACCTTGTGGTCGCTTGCATAACAACAATCCCAGCCTCCACCATTTAAGACTTCCTGATTATTTCTCATATGTGGATCTTGAGATATTTAACAGAAGGTTATGGGGGAAGGGACGGGGGGGGGGGATAGTTACAAACAGAGAGGGAGGGAGGCAAACCACAAGAGACTCTTAAATACAGAGAGCAAACTGAGGGTGGCCAGGGGAATGGGGCAGAGGGGGAAATGTGTGATGGGCACTGAGGGTACTTGTTGGGATGAGCACTGGGTGTTGTACGTAAAGCCAATTTGACAGTAAATTATAGTTATAAATTTTTTTTAAAAATAAGTGAATGAACTGTGATACATACAGGAGAAAAAGACTGAGAATTTCTTATCTGAACCTTTAATCTCAATGACCTTTATACTGAAATCTCTCCGACTACACCCACAAAGTTTAGCCTAGAAAATAGGTGGACCCACAGCTAAGTGGGCCTTAGCGAGAAGTGTGAATACAGAAATAGTCTTCATTCTTTAACCCCTCTAAGCTCTTGCAGTCTTAGCTCTGGGGCCCCCTGCAGGCTACATAGAGATTTAACTAATCTTTTTTTTTTTTTTTTTTAATGTTTTAATTTCTAGGAGAGAGAGAGACAGCGTGAGCAGGGGAGGGTCAGAGAG